>NC_047024.1:35957238-36231876 GCF_902652985.1 Pecten maximus | reverse complement strand
AGGGGGGCTAAATTAGACCCTCGGGGGTGGGAATAAAATCGCTACTAGTCATAAAGTTATGAATGGATTTGAACCGTATTTGGTGGGAAACATCCTTGGGGAAGGGGAATAGATTTTGCATAAATGGTGACTCTGAACCCCGAGGGGCCAAAGGGGCGGGGAAATAGAGGTAATTCCTTAAAATCGCTACTTGTCATAAAGTTATGAATGAATTTGAACCCAATTTGGTCAGAAACATCCTTGGAGAAAGGGGAACAGATTTTGCATAAATGGTGACTCTGACCCCCGAGGGGCCAAAGGGGCTGGGCCCAATATGGGAAATAGAGGCAATGCCTTTAAATCACTACTAGTCATAAAGTTATAAATGGATTTGAACCGTATTTGGTGGGAAACATCCTTGGTCAGATTTTGCATAAATGGTGACTCTGACCCCCAAAGGGCCAAAGGAACGGGGCCCAACAGGGGAAATAAATGTAATTCATCTAAATCTCTGCTAGTCATAAAGTGATGAATGCATGTTCTAAAAACAAGTCTTGAGGTCTTTCAGACATGAACATTATTTTGACATTTGGTCTAATCCAACCAGGTGAGGGATACAGGCCCCATGGGCCTCTTGTTAACTTTCTCTTTGTACGTTTTTATTTAAGATATTTTAACTGTCTCTATGTAAGTTATTTCAGACATTTAATCATTTTCATTTAGATATGAACATGTATTGTCCATGTATCATATTAATCTGTATTTGCGTGATTAGTTATAATAAGATGTCTATGTGCACAATATTAATCAAAAGAGATAGATTTCTTAGTGCTGAGATTGCTGAAATTCACTTTTCAAGTAATTAGTTAACAAAAACTTTAAGTGACATATATACAGTGGAACCTTTATAAACCGAACATGCACGGGACATAGATATTTGTTCGGTTTACAGAGGGTTCGGTTTGGAGAAGTTGATCGAAATATGACTGGTCAAATTCCGGATATTATTAGTCGGAACAATGTTTTGTTAGAATGTACCCGATTACAAACCGGCAAGTTCCACCAGTGCTATCGAGCTGAAACTTGCCTGAAATGATCCTGATATGATTGCGACCAAGTGTTGTTATTTTTCGGGTCGGTCCGAAATCCAAGATGGCCGCCATAGCCGCCATCTTGAAAAACACCTTTTAAACTTCTTCTCAAGTTCCACCAGTGCTGTTGGGCTGAAACTTACCTGAAATGTTTCTGAGATGATCCCGACCAAGTGTTGTTATTTTTTAGATTGGTCTGAAATCCAAGATGGCCGCCATATCCGCAATCTTAAAAAACACATTTTAAACTTATTCTCCAGTTCCACTGGTGTCATTGAGCTGGAAATTTGTGAGAATGTTAAGGAAGGAGGGCAAACTAAGTGTTGTTGTTTTTTTCGGCCTCGTAAAAACTTTGACATGGCAGCAATGACGGCCATTTTGTAACATGATTGCGCAATCATGGTTTTCATGAACAACACCTATTTCAAACTTCTTCTCAAATTCCACCGGTGGGATTCAGCTCTTACTTACCAGAAATTATCCTTAGATGGTCCAGACCAAGTGTTATTATTTATTGGGTCGGTCAGAAATCCATGATGGCCACCATGGCCAACAGTGCCACTATATACTTGCTACAGAGAATGCATACTACAATAATATAAGGGTTTTAATTTAGAGTCAGATGACCGTTAAGGCCCCTGGGCCTCTTGTTTTTGTTGAATGCATGCATGTATGTTCTAAGAAAATGAAAAACAAGTAAAGACCATTCTGCTGTATGCTGTGTGAAACATAGGAAAATCTCAGGTGACTGTACGTACATGTATTAAACAAGACAGCTTATATGAAACAGTACATCACAATTACCTCCCCATTGTTTCCTGAAACAACACCTATCTTTTGTTAAAAAAATGTTGGTGTTCAGAGAACACCCCTTTCTAGAGACGTGTCAGTTCACATCCATTTCTTTCTTTGGTTGTTTAAGGATTGCAATATTGCCCCTGGCACCATTGCCTCGATTAAGGATTGCACAAAAGTCACAAGAATGTGTATTATATTTTAAAAGAGCGTGATATAAAAACTGCATCATACGTCTATTCCATCCTTCTAAGGGTAATTAGTGATGGTGGCTGATATCGGCCATGTCGTCAATATTTAAATGTTAGAAAATAATGAAATACAAACAATTTGACATGAAAACAACAGTTTATTAAGATAACATCATGTCCTTTTACTCCAAGGAATGCATTCATATAATATTGCTATCCAGATTGGTTTGTTTTTGCTTAACGTCCTATTAACAGCCAGGGTCATTTAAGGACGTGCCAGGTTTTGAAGGTGGAGGAAAGCCGGAGTACCCGGAGAAAAACCACCGGCCTACGGTCAGTACCTGGCAACTGCCCCACGTAGGTTTCGAACTCGCAACCCAGAGGTGGAGGGCTAGTGTCAAAGTGTCGGTACACCTTAACCACTCGGCCACCGCGGCCCCAGAACCCATTTAAACACCGCTACCTTTCATTTAACACTGCGTTTTGTCCTTAAATGACCCTAGCTGTTAAATAGGACGTTAAACAAAATAAACCAAAACTAAACCAAAACCGCATTTTGTCGTCTAAATACATTCCCCAAATAAAACTTTCTTAGCCTTCCTTCCAACTGTTTCACACATGGACATCTTCGATTTCATTTCGACACTTTTCTGTTTCTCTCTAAACATTTATTTCCACCATATACCAGATACAGATAATATATACTGTATATTCATAATAAAAAAGATATCGCAGTGCACTTAAACACCACAGAAACATTGATTTTCATTGTATAGTAGATACAGATTATATACATATACCTAATACGTAAGTAATTTGTCACTACACGGACTCCGGAACTAACAGCCAATAAAATAGCACAGCGCCCTGACAACAAGACACGAGTTTGTGAAAAAGTCAAACACAGATCTGCTGTCTCCCTAGTACTTTCGCGGCTATATCGTGCTGCTCTTCAGGGGATTATGAATAAAATTCATAGTACTAGGGAGACGGCAGATCTGTGTTTGACTTTTTATTTTATTATTATTTACCGTCACATGGACACTTTAACTTTATTCTATATACATTTTGTATATATATGTGTGTAAACATAAATGACACAACAAGGCAATTCCAGTTGAATAACGTTTTCAAGCCGTGTATCGGCTATCTTCAGGCGATTACTTTTTAATGCTTAGTAACAACATTATGACAATAAAATACAATCAATAACATAATGGGGAGGTAATAATTACTTAACTGTATTTTAAGGTGTAACAACACCAATTTCTAACCATGGTTACGTACCTCATATGAAAGTTACACCCTTAATTACGTACCACATATGTAAGTTACATTCTTAATTACGTACACAATATGTAAGTTACACCCCATGAAAGTAACACCCTTTTTACGTACCTCATATGTAAGTTACACCCTTAATTACCTACCTCATATGGAAGTTACACCCTTAATTACCTACCTCATATGTAAGTTACACCCTTAAGTACGCACACAATATGTAAGTTACACCCTTAATTACCTACCTCATATGTAAGTTACACCCTTAATTACCTACCTCATATGTAAGTTACACCCTTAATTACCTACCTCATATGGAAGTTACACCCTTAATTATATGTCTCGTATGAAAGTTTCATCTTTATTAGGTACACAATATGAAAGTAACACCCTTTTAACGTAACTCCTATGTAAGTTACACCCTTAATTACATACCTCATATTGTTACTTACACCCTTAATTATGTACCACATATGTAAGTTACATCCTTAATTATGTACACAATAATGTAAGTTACACCCTTAATTACATACACAATTTGTAAGTTACACCCTTAATTACGCACACAATATGTAAGTTACACCCTTAATTACGCACACAATATGTAAGTTAAACCCTTTTTTCGTACCTCATCAGAAAGTTCCACCCTTTTTATGTACATCGTATTCAAGTTACACCCTTAATTAAGTACACAATATGAAAGTTACATCCTTACTAATTATGTTCTATTTACTATCATATGAATCCCTGCCGATGACATTCCTGCTTTAAAGACGAGATAATTATGTACTACCGTTTAAGATCTGGTAGCATTTTTAGCTCACCTGGACCAAAGGACCGGTGAGCTTATGCCATGGCGCGGCATCTGTCGTCCGTCTGTTGTCCGTCAACATTTGCATTATATCGCTACTAGTCATAAAATGCTTGGTGGATTTTAACCAAATTTGCAGCAGATTTTGCATAAATGGTGATTCTTACCCCAAAGGGGCCAGAGGGGCAGGGTCAAATAGGGGAAATAGAAGTAATTCCTTTAAATCGCAACTAGTCATGAAGTTATGAATGGATTTTAACCCAATTTAGTAAGAAACATCCTTGGGGGAAGGGGAACAGATTTTGCATAAATGGTGACTCTGACCCCCAAGGAGCCAGAGGGGCGTGGTCAAATATGGGAAATAGGCTAGTCATTAAGTTATGAATCGATTTTAACCCAATTTGGTCAGAAACATCTTTGGGGGAAGGGAAACAGATTTTGCATAAATGGTGACTCTGACCCGAAAGGGGCCAGAGGGGCAGGTTCAAATAGGGGAAATAGAGTAATTCCTTTAAATCGCTACTAGTCATAAGGTTATGAATTGATTTAAATCAATTTTAGTCAGAAGTATCATTGGGGGAAGGGGAACAGCTTTTGCATAAACGGTGACTCTAACCCCCAAGGGGCCAAAGGGGCGGGGCCCAATAATTAAATTAGAGGTAATTCCTTTAAATCGTTACTTGTAATAAAGTTATGAATGGATTTAAACCCAATTTGGTCAGAAATATCCTTGGGGAAAGGGAAATAGATTTGGCTGAAAAGATGACTCTTGCGCTAAAGGGGTGGGGCCCAATATGTAAATTAGAGGTGATTCCTTTAAATCACTACTAGTAATAAAGTTATGAATGGATTTAAACCCAATTGCTCAGAAACATCCTGGGGGGAAAGGGGAATAGATTGTGCGTACAAGATGACTCTTACTCCAAAGGGGCGGGCCCAATATGTAAATTAGAGGTCATGCCTTTAAATCGCTACTAGTCATAAGGTTATGAATGGATTTGATCCCAATTTAGTCAGAAACATCCTTGAGGGAAGGGGAACAGATTTTGCATAACACGAGAGACTCTAACCTCCAAAGGGCCAAAGGGGCGGGGCCCAATAAGTAGTAAATTAGAGGTAATTCCTTTAAATCACTACTAGTCATCAGGTTATGAATGGATTTAAACCCAATTTAGTCAGAAACATCCTTGAGTGGAAGGGGAACAGATTTTGCATAAACAGTGACTCTAACCCCAAAGGGGCGGGACCCAATAATTAAATTAGAGGTAATTCCTTTAAATCACTACTAGTAATAAAGTTATGAATGGATTTAAACCCAATCTGGTCAGAAACATCCTTGGGGAAAGGGGAATAGATTTGGCGTAAAAGATTACTCTTGCGCTAAAGGGGCGGGGCCCAATATGTAAATTAGAGTTAATTCCTTTAAATCACTACTGGTCATAAAGCTATCAATGGATTTAAACCCAATTCGGTCAGAAACATCCATGGGGAAGGGGAACAGATTTTGCATAAATGACGATTCTGACCCCTAAGGGGGCGGGTCAAATAGGGTAAATAGAGGTAATTTCTTAAAATAGTTACTTTTCTTAAGTTTTTAATGGATTTGAACCCAATTTGCTCAGATCTTGAGGCATCCTTGGAGAAAGGGGAACAAATTTTGCTGTGACACTCCAACCCATAACCACGTTATGGGATAAACACAATTCTGATGTAAAAATAGGCCCAACGAAGGGTCTTTCCCCACCCTATGGGACTTGGTTAAAACACAATCATGTTGTAAAAACAATCACTGCAGTCTTTTCACACCCTTAGAGAGTCTGGATTTCATTATTTCTTTAAAGCAGTTGGGATCCTACACTATAACCATATATAGCATTGTTCGAGATTGACAGATTAAGCTACATATTAACAAATTGAACATGAACATTATTTTGACGTTTGGTCAAATTTAACCAGGTGAACGATACAGGCCCCATGGGTCTCTTGTTCTATATATTATCTTTACGGATATATGCTAAGGAGGGAATTACATGTCTGATATGTTCTTTGCTCTATGGAGGGTTAAAAGGGACATAATTATATGTTTAACTTTTCTTGTTTGTTTAACCATTTAACTTATTGTTTTGATTATTGTTCCTTTATCTTTTATTTTTTCATTTCTTTATTTTTACATCGTGATAAGTGTTGATATTAAATTTCTTTTATTCAGCGGTAGATAGTTTGTGTTTCTTTGTTTCATATTCCTATTGCTGCAGACTGATGCTATAAACTAAGTAAAATTGTGTTTAACAATTTTAGATATTAGTCGGCTATTTCTATTTTGTGACCAAAAACTTTGATTTAATATGTCATTTTTTCAGTTTCTGCTTGATAGTTTTATGGTTTTCAAATTTAGTGGTTTAATATCGCATTTTCTTCTTTTCCTATTTGGTTATTTAAGTATATTTTGTTTCACAACAACAATGTAAGTGTTTCAGAATTATGTCCCAAAAAACCCTTGATGCATTTTTTCCAACTATTCTAACACCAGGGGGCAGTAAAATCTAAACATAAATATATAATCACGGGGCGCTCCCAAACAACCATCGACTGGTAACTTCATATTATGATTTTATCAAAACGGTTAAATCCTAGGCATTGTGCTTATTAGATATGTAATTATTAGTATTGAGACACCGTTTGTGTACCCATAAAATGTTTCTTTTTGACGATTTTTCCGTGTCGTTTTACGACATCGCTCAACTTTTGTGACGGAAGTGGGTCAATCAGCTAGACCAACGTTCATCTTTTCGATAACAAATCTAATCTCTTATGGAGTCGTAGGTTTCCAGTAGGTTTCCTAGGTCTAGTGTAAATGTTACGTGTTCATTCACGTTTTAGAGACAAGCGACGTTTAAATATGTAATATTTTTAAAATGTCTTTATTGTTTGTTTGTTTAATGAAATTGCTGTGTCGTTAGTTTATTCTTTGATGTCTTGATCAGCTGATATTTGTTTATGTTGTGGAACAACGACATTTCGAGAATCATATCTCGTACACATTAGCTAAGTACGATGACACGAACTTTCAAGGAACTACTGTACATGTACTTCAGTACACACTAGCAGTATATTAAATAATTCTTTTTCAGTAATAGAAGTTTGTTTCTCAAATTCTTAATGAAATATAGATATGTTCTTATTAATGCTTTAAATTTTGACAGTGTCAAATTATATCATCTGTTGCATTGATTAATAAATGAAATAAGTTTTCAAATATATTTAAACCCTTCACTTTTATGCACCAAAGAAAGCAATATGCAAGAAAGCTGTTCTGGCAAATTTTAAGCTAAAATATTGTCAATTATTATGTTGAATTAGGAAAAATTCTGTTGCTTTGGGTGTATAGAAAGATGTCATGCATTTTTTTTTATCTTTTAAAATTAAATCAATTTCAATTTATTACAAAAAATTATCAGATAGAAAATTATTTGACAAAATCAAAGAGTTACCAGGTTTTAGCTATCACAATTTTACAAAATAGTTTACTTTGAAATTTCATGAATTAGTAAATTTTCAAATACATGTATCTATAAGTTGCTTTATTATCAATTCCATATCAACATATTTCAACCCTTTGCTTACATGTGCCAAAGAAAACCATGTGCGAGAAACCTGTTCTGAGAAAATTTTACTAAAATTATGTTGATTGTTATATCACATAAGTTAATTAACTAATTTAGGGTGTGGAACCATGTTGTAGTTTTGTCTTTTGAATTTGTAATCAGTTTCAGCTTATCACAAAAGGTATAATAGAAAACTACTTGTCAAAATTAAAGAATTGCTAATATTTTGTTATCACTATTTTACAAAATAGTTTTTCTCCAAAATTTCATCTGCACATAGGTAGCAAGTGGTAAATTTTGAAATATCTTTGCTTTAAATATCATTCCGACATATTTCAACCTTTCGCTTACATATACCAAAGAAAACAATGTGCAAGACACCAATTCTGACAAATTTATACTTAAGTTTTTGGAACTATTATGTATTTACTGTGTTGCACTATGTTAAATTCAATGTTGGGGAACAAAGTAGTTAATTTTTTTTATCTTTTGAATTTAAACTTTACTTATATAAAGGTATTATAGAAAATTATTTGACAAATTCAAACAATGACCAGGATTTAATGATAACCATTCTACAAGATAGTCTTCTTCATAATGTCATCTCCACACAGGTGAAATACAGTAACACTACAGTAGGACTAGTGTACATGTAAATAGTTTATGTGTTTCTTTTTTTTAGGCCAACACCACCATATGCAAACATTTACATTAGGAAGGGTGTTACAAATTGTTGGCCAAAGACTGCAGTTAATTTCCCTCTATATTCTACTGAAGAAACAAATTCAGGATTTTGAAACTTTACATAAAATCTGGTTTTAATTTCATATTGTAGAACTATTTTCTCAATATCAAACTATTTTGATATTGGGATAACACCATTTTCTGTTATTTTCACATCTTTTACATTTGCAACTGTAACAAATAAAAATTAAAAAGTTTTAAACAGGTACTGAAATTGCAGGCCTTAGACCGCAAGTAATTATCCTCTATGTTCTACTTTAAAAAAAATTCATTAAAATGTTTTTGAGACTGCATAAAATATGGTTTTCATTTCATTTTGTAGAAGTACTCTCTCAATTTCAAGCCATTTAGATATTAAGAAACAAATTTTCCACAATTTTCACTTCTTTGGTACTATTGCCACTGTAAGATAGTTAATTATTTATTATTGAGGGGCCGCGGTGGCCAAGTGGTTAAGGTGTCATGACACTTAATATCACTAGCTATCCACCTCTGGGTTGCTAGTTCGAAACCTACGTTGGAAGTTAACTGGCCATGGTACTGACCGTAGGCCGGTAGTGTTTCTCCTGGTACTCCGGCTTTCCTCCACCTCTAAACCTGACACGTCCTTAAATGAACTTAGCAGTTAATAGGAAGTTAAACCAAATACACAAAGTATATTAGTATTATATATTGTTCTGGATGGCATGCAATGGGCCTCTTGTATGTTGTTCAGTCAGGTAGTCACCAACTACTACAAGGAGACCCAGCCTCAGACTTAAAGATGCTACTTATTTTTTAAAATCTTGGCAAACTGGTCTACACTGCTACCTTACAAGAAGTTTAAATCATTTATTTGAAAAGAAAATATTATTTATTTTGCTTGGTAAGCTCCATTTCCTGGATGGCTTGTGGACAGACAGGTCTCCTGCATGTTGTTCAGAGGTAGTCACTAACTACTACAAGGTGACCCTGCCTCAAACTGACTCAGCTGGCTATTCAAAGGGTGATAAACAAAGCTAACAAATAACAAAGCAAATATATATAAGAGTAAGAGATAATTTGCCACTTAATTTTCAGAAACTCCAGGGCAAACTGGTGTACACTGCTACCTGATAAAAGGTTGAAAAAGTTATTTAAAAATAAAAATATGATTTATTATGCATTATTAAGCTTCCTTTACATGAATTATTGGTCAAATTCACATAAATAATTTAAAACTTGCTAATTACTTAATTTTCATCTGTGATAGAAAAAGGGAGATAACTCGCTCACCTGTTCTTGATATTAAATTACATGGGTAATAAGATATTTCCCTAAAGTTATATACATGATCGATCAATTATCGATATGATGATGATTGATAATGAACTTATTAGTGATTCCCAACACTAGAGTCTACTGAAGAAGTTTTCGAATAAAAAAAATTAGACAATCTCCCAATTTGCTTGACACGGACCACTGACAAAGACGCTTGATACTGACTTTGAACTATGGGGAAAGTCCCGAAATGAAATTTACAATTTAATATATTGTATCAATATTCGGCAAAATCATCGGTTGATGGAAGTCTAACCGTTATATCGAAGTCTTGGAACTGGCAGTACGGGCGCTGTATGATCAATCTAATTAAAGTCTAGATGGTCATTATCACTACACGTTTCTCATGTAACGTAGTGAGAATGACCATCTAGATTTTAATTAGATTGCTGTATGATATGCGGAACTACGAGAACCAGTCTAGTACTTCGAGCTCTTGGCCTAGGCCTACTGCCTGTGCCATTCAACCGGAGCAGACACGAAAAACCGGGCTCGGTGTCGTAAACACTTTTTTTAAACTAGGATTTTATCATCTGAGGATATAATATTGATATTATTTCGAATATTAAGGATAAAAAGCAGTGAGTGTATAATTTAGGGCCAAAGCTTAATCCAAACAATGATGAAGTGTTTCAGTCGGGCATTGGTAGGAATTTGAGAGTCACTGTTGCAATGGCTGCTGTAGGGAGTAATCCTTACTTCCGAAGCGATTGATTTGAGCACCCTCTGGCGATAGAATGAAGATGAAAAATTGCATAAGGGTTTTTTGGGACATAATTCTAACTTTCTATTTCTTACTTTTTCCCCTTTCTTTCTCTCTTCATTTTTAGTTTTAATCTTTCATGTAACATGTTTTAGCAAAAATAGTTATTTTACAAGTTGTAAAATTGGAGAACTTTAAAGTTTAAATATAAAATCTTAACAACAGTAAAAAAAACAAAAACAAAAAAATAAAATGCACAATTGAAGATAAAATGTTAAAATAAAGAGTTTTGAATCCAAAAAAGTAATAACGTAAAATGAAGCATTAAAATTGTGAGAAATAAATCAGTAATGACAAATAATGAGAAGTTGCAATTAGAAAAGTAAAAAAAAGGAAGAAAAAAGATTGAAAATAGTATGTTTGACTTATGTCCCTTTTAACCCTCCATATTGCTCAAGTTAATATTTCCGTGCTGCACGGGCAAGTTTTTTCCTCGCAGCCTTTGCTCTAGCTATAGCGTGTTGGCGCATGCGTACTTGTCTCGTTTTGATGAGCTTTGAGAACATCCAACACCTGCTGACGGAGAAGGCCGTGCGATACATCAGTGGACAAAAGAAGGCTTTCTTCTGCTCGTGAACTACCGTGGAAGCCTTAGGTTTCCCCAGAGCCATGACATCAGCCATCGTCTTGACTGGCCTGAAGAAGGGGCCAGAAACAGAATTTGACGTCACAGTACTGCCATTACTGATAGTAGCTGGTGTGTTTTCGGGCATGTTTAATGTTTTCGACAATTCTGATTTTCCATTGGGCTGATTCTCCAACATCAAGGTTTCCAGTATTTTTGCTATCATTGTCGAGCTAAATTTATTCCCATTGGTGACGATCTGCAATATTTCATTCGTAAGATATTTGGAAATATCGGCAACATAATCTGGATCAAAGTCTACCTGAGAGTCTGACTCTAAATCTGTTTCGCCAGTGTTAGTGTAGGCCCTGTTGGGATATTGATGGTGTAGTCGCGTCCTGGCTAGTTGGGACGATGTTTTGTCCTCAATAATGTCACCATATGCCGAATGTCCCGTGTGCCCCATGCTTGTTAAGTAATATCCTTCAGGAATCTTCCCATGGACTGTGGCGCCAGCTCCAGTTGTTACTGGCGATAATTGGTCGGTATCAATCGAGAGATCTTTTGGTAAACTTCCTAATTGGAGATGTTTCTCTCCAAAAGTCACATCCCCGCAAATACATCGTATCACGAGAATGGTGATTTTTGCAGCAACAAGTACCGGACCCTTGAACATCTGCAGGAAAAGACAAACATTGATCAGGACAGGCATACACAAACATTGATCAGGACAGGGAAAGACAAACATTGACCAGTACAGGAAAGACAAGCATTGACCAGTACATGGAAAGACAAACATTGACCAGTACAGGGAAAGACGAACATTAATCAGTATAGAAAAAGACAAACATTGATCAGGACAAGGAAAGACAAACATTGATCAGTATAGAAAAAAAAGACAAACACTGACCAGTACAGGGAAAGACAAACATTGACCAGTACAGGGAAAGACAAACATTGACCAGGACAGGGAGAGACAAACATTGACCAGTACAGGAAAGACAAACATTGATCAGTACAGGGAAAGACAAACATTGACCAGTACAGGGAAAGACAAACACTGACCAGTACAGGGAAAGACAAACATTGACCAGTACAGGGAAAGACAAACATTGACCAGGACAGGGAGAGACAAACATTGACCAGTACTGGAATGACAAACATTGATCAGTACAAGAACTTTCTATAAAATAGCAATATATGAACGTGTGTACTTCGCGCCGTAGAGATCGAAACTCATATCAGATCGGGTAAGTTTTTACACACTGAAGGTTTTAACCCCACAAAACATTTTACTACAATAATATAGTTATTTACTTGCACAATTCATATTATGATAGAGTATACCTGTACCATTATAGTTAAAGCTCACTTGTTTTATTTACGTACCAAACATTCATTACACACATTTATTTGAAAAAGAAATTTTCTCATATATCTGTATAAGAATTAAATACAAGATACCCAACCAAAATGGCTTAGTACACACCACATTGTGCTCATACACACAAAAAAAACCTCCAATGTTCATGAGAATCACGGATATTGACCATCAAACTAGTACCAAGGAAGCTTTCTTTCGTTTATACATAGAATACAAGTTACAATACAACAGTAGCTAAGGTTGACTGCAACGCCGAACAGAGGAAATAAAACTATTGTTATCCAAGTTTTAACTTATTTCTGTGGATTCATTAAAACAAACTTTTTAAAATCTTCAAACTCTTTACAAAGGGTATATCGGTAGTGGAAATTGGTATATCATAAAGGAAATTCATCTTCTGTACAGTTTGGAATATTGCAATGATTCTGTCGCGAGTCCTACTTATATAATCAGTGTTAAAATGATATCTAGTTCTTTCGCGAGTCTTACCTGTATGTAATCAGTGTTGAAAAGATATCTAATTCTGTCGAGTCTTACCTGTATGTAATCGGTGTTGAAACGGTTTCTTATTCTGTCGAGTCTTACCTGTAAAACATCAATGCTGAAAATGTTTCTAATTCTGTCGAAAGTCTTACCTGTATATAATCAGCGTTGAAAAATGTTTTTAATTCTGTCGAGTCTTACCTGTATATAATCAGCATTGAAAATGTTTCTAATTCTGTCGAGAGTATTACCTGTAAACAATCAGTGCTGAAAATAATTATAATTCTGTCCAAAGTCCTACCTGTATATAATCAGCGTTGGAATGTTTCCAATTCTGTTTTTGTCTTACCTTTGTGTAACCAGTTGTTCGTTTTCTGTCACACTTCTATACTTTCTTGTGGTCAGTGAAGTAACTCGCCCAGAGTCGCCTTTTATACTGCTGGAGCAGCTTCCAGATTGTTTTTCACGGTAATATTTCATATTGTCGCTGTGCGCTCGTTGGGTGTGACAAATCTACTGAAACCGTCAGAAAACGAAAACCCAGTCGAAAAAGGTGTTTCATCTTCACTAAGTGATTAAGTAAATGATTAAAATAAACCTGTGTCATACAGCTGTTTAGTCCCTCTAGGACTCGTCAGTGATTATCATACAGCGGTTTAGTCCTCCTAGGACTCGTTAGTGATTAATATAAAACTTTATCATACAGCTGTTTAGTCCCTCTAGGACTCGTCAGTGATTAATATAAAACTTTATCATACACCTGTTTAGTCCCTCTAGGACTCGTCAGTGATTAATATAAAACTTTATCATACACCTGTTTAGTCCCTCTAGGACTCGTCAGTGATTAATATAAAACTTTATCATACACCTGTTTAGTCCCTCTAGGACTCGTCAGTGATTAATATAAAACTTTATCATACACCTGTTTAGTCCCTCTAGGACTCGTCAGTGATTAATATAAAACTTTATCATACACCTGTTTAGTCCCTCTAGGACTCGTCAGTGATTAATATAAAACTTTATCATACAGCTGTTTAGTCCCTCTAGGACTCGTCAGTGATTAATATTAAACTTTAACATACCGCTATTTAGTCCTCTTGGTACTCGTATTTGATGAATGTAAAAATGTACCATACAGCGAGTTAGTCCCCCTAGGAGTCGTTAGTGAACAGTAACCGATATCAAACTGTTTATAGATTGTTAAACAATACAAACTGAATCCTAGCCTACTGTATCCTTAAATGATCAAAGCTGTCGATCGGACGTTAAACAATACAAACCAAATCCTACCTTACCGTTTCTTTAAATGAGTATAGGTAATGATAGAACACCGTTATATCGAAGATGTCACATGCCAGACAACGTGAGTTTTCTCCGCGGTGGTTCTACAGCGAGACCTCTCGCGAGCTTTTACATTTTGGCCAACGATAGTACTTAATAGCTGATATAAAGTGTTTCTTAATTTATGTAAGATAGATGAAGTTTGTATCATATGATAGTACTGTTCAAATCGCTCAGATCAGAAAAACGAAAAATGGTCGACAGGTGATTGCCATGCTTGTTTCGGACTCTTGCATAAATCGCTCTCTGAATCTCCATTGCCTCTATTTGTACGTATAGTCAAACAATCTATGTGGATTGTTCTTTACATGAATAAGAGAAAAGTCGAGGCAGAGAAAACATGTTTTTTAGATATCTTTTTCAGTGTGTAATGCAATGACTTGAACAAAGTGGTTAGTTAAGGACACGGTAGACTAGAATTTGGTTTGTATTGTCTAATGTCCTATAAACAGCTATGGTCATTTAGAGACACAATAGACTAGAATTTTGTTTGTATTGTGTAACGTCATATAAACAGCTATAGTCACGATATTAGGATTGTGTGTCTTTGTTTAACGTCCTATAAACAGCTTTGGTCATTAGGACACGATAGACTAGGATTTTGTTTGTATTGTTTAACGTTCTAACAACAGCTTTGGTCATTAGGACACGGTAGACTAGAATTTGGTTTGTATTGTCTAATGTCCTATAAACAGCTATGGTCATTAGGACACGATAGACTAGGATTTTGTTTGTATTGTGTAACGTCATATAAACAGCTATAGTCACGATATTAGGATTGTGTGTCTTTGTTTAACGTCCTAACAACAGCTTTGGTCATTAGGACACGATAGACTAGGATTTTGTCTGTATTGTTTAACGTCCTATCAACAGCAATAGTTATTTAAGGACAAGATAAACTTGGATTTGGTTGGTATAGTCAAACGTGCTATCAACAGCTATAGTGATTTCAGGATACGGTGGACTAGGATTTGGTTGGTATTGTTAACCGCCCTATAAACATATTTCGTCATTCAGCGACACGATAGACTCGGATTTGGTTTGTATTGTTTAACGTCCTATAAAAAGCTATGGTTAGTTAAGGACACGGCAGGAGGATTAAACAGATGTATGGTACTCTTTTTACATTCCTCCCTGACGAGTTCTAGGAGGATTAAACAGCTGTATGATAGTTTTATATTCATGATTAGGTGTGTCTCCTGTACAATACTGTGATGAACATTATTGAATTTGTTACTTACTGGAAAATAACTATATCATCCAACTTTCATATGATGTTTTCACCTGACCATCCTAGATTCCTCATGTGGTAACGATCACATCCGCTCGATGATGACACATGCCAGGCTACGTGGGTTTTCTCCGCGGTAATTCAAAAGTAAAACCCCTCGCGCGCTTCCATTTTGGCTTATAGTAGTAATTAATATTAGTCGATATAATGTATTTGTCAATTAATGTAAAATGGATAAAGTTTATATCATATGATAGTATACTGTTTGTTTAACGTCCTATCAACAGCTATGGTCATTTCACGCGATAGACTAGGATTTCGTTTGTATTGTTTAACGTCCTATCAACAGCTATTCTTATCTAAGACACAGTAGACTAGGATAACTAGAGTCATGTGAGAACATGGTAGCTCTCGTAACTGATGGTATACAATATAATGGTAGTATTGGTGTTTATCCTGTACAATACTTAACTGGATATTACTGTCCACGTTTCATATGATGTTGTCACCTGTCCACGATACTCCAGGGTTTACGTAAGCTCTCGTAACTGATGGAATATCGAGGATGTCACATGCCTGACAACGTGAGTTTTATCCGCGGTGGTTCTACAACAAGACCTCTCGCGAGCATTTACATTTTGGCCAATGACAGTGATTAATAGCTGATATAAAGTGTTTCTTGATTTATGTAAAATAGATGAAGTTTGTATCATCTGATGGTATACTGCTTAAATTACTCGGATCGGAATTGAACTTTGCCTTATTTGAACAAGAGAAAAGTCGAGGTAGAGAAAACATTTTTTTAGATGGGTTGATCACTTTGTAATGCAATGACATGAACAATGTACTTAGAGCGATGATGAATAAATAAGTAGTGGAAAAAAAAATCCGCAAATGGACTGGGTTTTTTTACTTGTACTAAGGAGACAATCATATTGTAATCTGAAAATCGCAATTCATAAACTCGGCCACTGGCGGAACGGGGCACAATACAACGGGACAATTAATGTCAAAATATGATAGTTTAGGATTTTGTTTGTATTGTTTAATGTCCTATAAATAGCTATGGTTATTTAAGGACACGGTAAGCAAGGATTTGGTTTGTATTACTTAATGCTTGGCAACAGCTATTGTCTCGTGATTACCATAGAAAATATCGGAATAAAGTCTTTTGTTGTTCAGTTTGGGCGATCGTTCTGCTGTGGAGCACGTGTGATACAATCATCTTAGCATGTTCAGCCGTGGGGCGCATGCTATACATATGTCCTCGCTCGTTCTGCAGTGTAATACACACATCTTAATATTGTAGCTCGTTTTGCTGTGGAGTGCGAGTAACACTTACAGCTTGGCTAGTTGTGCTGTGGAGCGTGTGCAAAACATACGTCTTGGAACGCTATTATGTGGAGCACGTGTATTACATAGATCTTGGCTTATTATGCTGAGGGCGTGTGAAATACGTACATCTTGGCTTGTTCTCTCGCGGAGCGTGTGCAAAACATATGTCTTGGCTAGACCTGATTTGGAGCACGTGCAATACATGTCTTAGCTCGTTCTGCTGCAGAGCATGTCTAATACATACGTCTAGACTCGACCTGCTTTGGAGCATGTGTAATCCATGTCTTGGCTTGTCTGCTGTGGAGCATTTGTAATACAATGAATCAATGTTATTTTCATTCACAAACTAGGTCCCATCCAAGAAAGAGACTAGCCAAGAATCATGACTGACCTAAGCTTTGGAGTAGTGTGCGGGTCTCTTTAACACAGATTTGACTCACTTTTGATATTGGCATCAACATTCTTCCAACAAGGTGGTGATTTCAACTTAACCTAACTGCTTTAGTCATGAATTAAATAGTTGAATTATAATTACATTATTGTGTCACGCTCGCATAACTCGATTGGTAAATATGGTAATGTAGCGGAAATAGCCGGGGAACTATATACTCAAAGTCCCGCAGCCCTCGGTAGGTGTCCTCGAGGTAGCGTCAGACACCCGCCACAATACCCGAGTTTAGAATTAAATAGTGTGGGTCGTCGAGAAACACAATTCAACACCGTCGTAAAGTTTCAGTCTATGTATTCAGCAACATCAGCAGTGTACAGAGCATATATAAATGGCAACACTGCTCTCGCTTTCATCAGCATACGTAGCAACATCCAGCAAAGTAACACCTAACACTCTCTGGCTTGAACTCAACTCCACGATCTCCCTCTCTGAACTGAACTCCCTCTCTGAAGTGAACTCTCCGGCTTGAACTCAACTCCACGATCTCCCTCTCTGAACTGAACTCTCCCTCCGCTCTCGCTTTCACCCCTTTTATACCAAAACCTAACGGAGCGCTACCGGAGCGCCGGAGCCCTGCCGGAGCGGTGCCGGAGCGGTGCACACCTGTACCGGAGCCTTCCGCTCCGGTGACTAAAATGTGTAAATAACAATGTACATAACACTTAGAAAAACAATTAGCCGCGAGTAAATATTGACCATGTGTAATAAAGATGGGGCATTGCTGGAGCTCCCAGACAGGTCCAGCCATTTGTAGTGGATAATAGGGATGAGAGGCGATTAATACCTCTCTGACAGGGGCAATAAACATGAACGGGAGCCGGGCAGACGATTACTGCCACGGGCGTTGTGAATTGATTACTTCACGGGATATTATCCCGACGTGTCCCTCCCCATCTAATTACCAACGGTCAACAGATTGACGGGCTATTAAAATTCCTAAAGCAAAGATGGTATAACAGAAAATAGAAACATAGAAAAATACTACAGTAATATAGAAAAATACTACAGTAAGTATTTTGTGGTGTTTCTATGTGGTATGTATGTAGGGTTTGTATTTAGTGGTGCGCTACCTATAAGTCGGACCTCTCTGTCAGGTAAGTATTTTCGATAAGGCGCGAGAGATACCAGATGACGGGCGATCGGTAAGGCACGCTCTGGACGGAGGATCGTTCGAGGTATTGGAGACATTGTTATATTTGTCTCATATGAGTGAAAGCACAGAAAGCTGACTGTGGTAAGTGTTTGCCCCTTTTTGGTTTATATTGTCCATGTATTTATCCGATTGGATTATAGTATTTACCTGTAGGAGACCGGTCAAGCATTTATAGTTGGTGCGGTCCACTCGTGCGCATCTTCGCTAGCCAAGGCTTCTGATTACGTTACACTCCACGAACGTGTAGTGTAACGTAATCAGAAGCCTTGGCTAGCGAAGATGACTCGTGCGTGACTGAGTTGTTTACGTGTATGTTTGAATTTCTATAACTGGTTATTGTTTTATCTATATGTTATAATGGTAGCTATAGTATCAATAAGCTGTATAAGCAAGATATTTGTATATCAGTCATATATTAGTTGTATACGGGCCATTACGTTATTGTCATGTAGTTAGCGTAAAGTAAGCGTATGCGTTTTCTATAGGTATGGAGGCCCATATAGGTGATAGACTGTAATTATTTATTGTTCGCTGTGGACCCGCATGTTTACCTAAATGGTAATTCGCATAAGTATGCTATATTATTCAGTAATTATAGTAATATTTAAGTAATGCTATTTAATTATCATGAATATATATATAATTGTATATCTGGAAACCCCAGTTTGTTAGGAGTGTAAATGTATGGAAGCGCGTAAGTGAAATAAATATCTAGCTTTTGTATACGCGAAGAGACTTTTAAACTACAATGTACCTGGAATATTACGGATTTCTACAAACTATGTCCTATTTTCTGTATTTACCAGCTTTCTACCGTGGATTATCAAGGGAAATGGGCGAGATGGACCAGCCAACACAGTAACAGTTTTGACCATGACAGGGTCATCTACATGTGATATTCAGTGGCGGTATAACCCAGCCTTGTTTCCCGGTGATGCAGTTGACTCATATACATTTTGTAAGTCAGTGGTCAGCAGTTCGACCTACATGTATACCTGTGTGGTTTCCATGTGGCAGTGATGATGATTCCGATATCGGCTGATTGTTGTGTTAACACTGAAGTGTTATGAGATACTGAAGTATCTACATGTACGCTCATAGCTGGTAACTCTTGTGACGTGATAAGGACAGAGGACCAGAGGAGTGGATTGGAAGGGAAGAGGACAGAAGTTTTCAAAAGACTGTATATATCCGTATGTGTAGTGCGAGTGTGAGGGTGTGTATTTTGTCTATATAATAGTCTTATAAATACTGTAAATAAATATGTATATACTGTACAGAATGCTTTATTGTGGTATCAATACTGGGTATGGCTGTGCCGCTCTGACCACAGTTACAATTGGCTATTACAATATCTGAAAACCAAGATATTGAATTTATCTCCATTTCACATAAACATTATAAAGACCATCATTCATGCCATGGAATAGCTGTCCAATTCAAAATGAAAACTGAAGATCAGAAAAGTGAATGATGGGAAGTCCAATTTATTTCCATAAATATCCAATTTCTATATACCTTATCTATGTCCATTTTCGCTTTTTCATTCACATATCTGGATCTGTTGCTTGTCAATGAAAGTAACAAAATGCATTTTTATTTTTTCTAAGTAAAATTACTTCTGTATAGGAGTAATGTGTTATGTGATGCAAATTTGATTGTATATGTTGCATTTATATTTAATTACGTACCGCATATGGAGGTTGCGTCCTTAATTACATACCGCGTATGGAAGTAACACCCTTAATTACCTACCGCATATGTAAGTTACACCCTTAATTACCTACCTCATATGTAAGTTACACCCTTAATCACCTTCCTCATATGGAAGTTACACCCCTTAATTACCTACCTCATATGTAAGTTACACCCCTTAATTACCTACCTCATATGAAAGTTACACCCTTAATTACCTACCTCATGTAAGTTACACCCTTAATTACATACCTCATATGGAAGTTACACCCTTAATTATATCTCATATGTAAGTTACACCCTTAATTACCTACCTCATATGTAAGTTACACCCTTAATTACGTACCTCATATGTAAGTTACAAACTTAATTATGTGTCTCATGTGAAAGTTTCATCATTTATTACGTACACAATATGAAAGTAACACCCTTTTTACGTACCTTATATGAATGTTACACCCTTAATTACGTACACAATAATAAGTTACATCCTTAATTACGTACACAATATGTAAGTTACACCCTTAATTATGTACACAATAAGAAAGTTACACCCTTTTTATGTACATCGTATTCAAGTTACACCCTTAATTACGTACCTCATATGAAAGTTACATCCTTACTAATTATGTTCTATTTACTACCATATCATGAATCACTGCCGATGACATATTGCTTGCTGCTTTAAAGACAAAATAATTATGTTCTGACGTTTAAGATCTGGTAGCATTTTTCTATATATTATCTATACGGATATATGCTAAGGAGGGAATTACATGTCTGATATGTTCTTTACTCAAGTTAATATTTCCGTGCTGCACGGGCAAGTTTTTTCTTCGCAGCCTTTGCTCTAGCTATAGCGTGTTGGCGCATGCGTACTTGTCTCGTTTTGATGAGCTTTGAGAACATCCAACACCTGCTGACGGAGAAGGCCGTGCGATACATCAGTGGACAAAAAAAGGCTTTCTTCTGCACGTGAACTACCGTGGAAGCCTTAGGTTTCCCCAGAGCCATGACATCAGCCATCGTCTTGACTGGCCTGAAGAAGGGGCTAGAAACAGAATTTGACGTCACAGTATTGCCATTACTGATAGTAGCTGATGTGTTTTCGGGCATGTTTAATGTTTTCGACAATTCTGATTTTCCATTGGGCTGATTCTCCAACATCAAGGTTTCCAGTATTTTTGCTATCATTGTCGAGGTAAATTTATTCCCATTGGTGACGATCTGCAATATTTCATTCGTAAGATATTTGGAAATATCGGCAACATAATCTGGATCAAAGTCTACCTGAGAGTCTGACTCTAAATCTGTTTCGCCAGTGTTAGTGTAGGCCCTGTTGGGATATTGAGGGTGTAGTCGCGTCCTGGCTAGTTGGGACGATGTTTTGTCCTCAATAATGTCACCGTATGCCGAATGTCCCGTGTGCCCCATGCTTGTTAAGTAATATCCTTCAGGAATCTTCCCATGGACTGTGGCGCCAGCTTCAGTTGTTACTGGCGATAATTGGTCAGTATCAATCGAGGGATCTTTTGGTAAACTTCCTGATTGGAGATGTTTCTCTCCAAAAGTCACATCCCCGCAAATGCATCGTATCACGAGAATGGTGATGTTTGCAGCAACAAGTACCGGACCCTTGAACATCTGCAGGAAAAGACAAACATTGATCAGTACAGGAAAGACCAACATTGACCAGTACAGGAAAGACACACATTGACCAGTACAGGAAAGACATACATTGACCAGTACAGGAAAGACAAACATTGATCAGTAAAGGACAAACAAACATTGATCAGTACAGGGAAAGACAAACATTGACCAGTACAGGAAAGACATACATTGACCAGTACAGGGAAAGACAAACATTGACCAGGACAGGGAAAGACGAACATTAATCAGTATAGAAAAAGACAAACATTGATCAGGACAAGGAAAGACAAACATTGATCAGTATAGAAAAAAAAAGACAAACACTGACCAGTACAGGGAAAGACAAACATTGACCAGTACAGGGAAAGACAAGCATTGATCAGTATAGAGACAGACAAACATTGATCAGGACAGGGAAAGACGAACATTAATCAGTATAGAAAAAGACAAACATTGATCAGGACAAGGAAAGACAAACATTGATCAGTATACAAAAAAGACAAACACTGACCAGTACAGGGAAAGACAAACATTGACCAGTACAGGGAAAGACAAACACTGACCAGTACAGGGAAAGACAAACATTGACCAGTACAGGGAAAGACAAACATTGACCAGGACAGGGAAAGACAAACATTGACCAGTACAGGAATGACAAACATTGATCAGTACAAGAACTTTCTATAAAATAGCAATATATGAACATGTGTACTTCGCACCGTAGAGATCGAAACTCATATCAGATCGGGTAAGTTTTTACACACTGAAGGTTTTAACCCCACAAAACATTTTACTACAATAATATGGTTATTTACTTGCACGATTCATATTATGATAGAGTATACATGTACCATTATAGTTAAAGCTCACTTGTTTTATTTACGTACCAAACATTCATTACACACATTTATTTGAAAAAGAAATTTTCTCATATATCTGTATAAGAATTAAATACAAGATACCCAACCAAAATGGCTTAGTACACACCACATTGTGCTCATACACACAAAAAAATCCTCCAATGTTCATGAGAATCACGGATATTGACCATCAAACTAATACCAAGGAAGCTTTCTTTCGTCTATACATAGAATACAAGTTACAATACAACAGTAGCTAAGGTTGACTGCAACGCCGAACAGAGGAAATAAAACTATTGTTATCCAAGTTTTAACTTATTTCTGTGGATTCATTAAAACAAACTTTTTAAAATCTTCAAACTCTTTACAAAGGGTATATCGGTAGTGGAAATTGGTATATCATAAAGGAAATTCATCTTCTGTACAGTTTGGAATATTGCAATGATTCTGTCGCGAGTCCTCCTTATATAATCAGTGTTAGAAAGATATCTATCTCTGTCGCGAGTCTTACCTGTATGTAATCAATGTTGAAAAGGTTTCTAATTCTGTCGAGTCTTACCTGTATGTAATCGGTGTTGAAAAGATATCTAATTCTGTCGAGTCTTACCTGTATGTAATCGGTGTTGAAACGGTTTCTTATTCTGTCCAGTCTTACCTGTAAAACATCAATGCTGAAAATGTTTCTAATTCTGTCGAAAGTCTTACCTGTATATAATCAGCGTTGAAAAATGTTTCTAATTCTGTCGAGAGTATTACCTGTATATAATCAGCGTTGAAAAATGTTTCTAATTCTGTCGAGAGTATTACCTGTAAAAAATCAGTGCTGAAAATAATTCTGTCCAAAGTCATACCTGTATATATAATCAGCGTTGGAATGTTTCCAATTCTGTTCTTTGTCTTACCTTTGTGTAACCAGTTGTTCGTTTTCTGTCACACTTCTATACTTTCTTGTGGTCAGTGAAGTAACTCGCCCGGAGTCGCCTTTTATACTGCTGGAGCAGCTTCCAGATTGTTTTTCACGGTAATAGTTCATTTTGTCTCTGTGCGCTCGTTGGGTGTGACAAACCTACTGAAAACGTCAGAAAACGAAAACCCAGTCGAAAAAAGTGTTTCATCTTCACTAAGTGATTATGTAAATGATTAAAATAAATATGTGTCCTACAGCTGTTTAGTTCCTCTAGGACTCGTCAGTGATTATCATACAGCTGTTTAGTTCCTCTAGGACTCGTCAGTGATTATCATACAGCGGTTTAGTTCCTCTAGGACTCGTCAATGATTATCATACAGCTGTTTAGTTCCTCTAGGACTCGTCAGTGATTATCATACAGCGGTTTAGTTCCTCTAGGACTCGTCAATGATTATCATACAGCTGTTTAGTTCCTCTAGGACTCGTCAGTGATTATCATACAGCGGTTTAGTTCCTCTAGGACTCGTCAATGATTATCATACAGCGGTTTAGTTCCTCTATGACTCGTTAGTGATTAATATAAAAATTTATCATACACCTGCTTAGTTCCTCTAGGACTCGTCGGTGATTATCATACAGCTGTTTAGTCCCTCTAGGACTCGTCAATGATTATCATACACCTGTTTAGTCCCTCTAGGACTCGTCAGTGATTATCATACAGCTGTTTAGTTCCTCTAGGACTCGTCAATGATTATCATACAGCGGTTTAGTCGCTCTAGACTCGTACGTGATTATCATACAGCTGTTTAGTCCCTCTATGACTCGTCAATGATTATCATACAGCTGTTTAGTTCCTCTAGGACTCGTCAGTGATTATCATACAGCTGTTTAGTTCCTCTAGGACTCGTCAGTGATTATCATACAGCGGTTTAGTTCCTCTAGGACTCGTCAATGATTATCATACAGCTGTTTAGTTCCTCTAGGACTCGTCAGTGATTATCATACAGCGGTTTAGTTCCTCTAGGACTCGTCAATGATTATCATACAGCTGTTTAGTTCCTCTAGGACTCGTCAATGATTATCATACAGCGGTTTAGTTCCTCTAAGACTCGTCAATGATTATCATACAGCGGTTTAGTTCCTCTAGGACTCGTCAGTGATTAATATAAAAATTTATCATACACCTGCTTAGTTCCTCTAGGACTCGTCAATGATTATCATACACCTGTTTAGTCCCTCTAGGACTCGTCAGTGATTATCATACAGCGGTTTAGTTCCTCTATGACTCGTTAGTGATTAATATAAAAATTTATCATACACCTGCTTAGTTCCTCTAGGACTCGTCAATGATTATCATACACCTGTTTAGTCCCTCTAGGACTCGTCAGTGATTATCATACAGCTGTTTAGTTCCTCTAGGACTCGTCAATGATTATCATACAGCGGTTTAGTCGCTCTAGGACTCGTACGTGATTATCATACAGCTGTTTAGTCCCTCTATGACTCGTCAATGATTATCATACAGCTGTTTAGTTCCTCTAGGACTCGTCAATGATTATCATACAGCGGTTTAGTCGCTCTAGGACTCGTACGTGATTATCATACAGCTGTTTAGTCCCTCTATGACTCGTCAATGATTATCATACAGCTGTTTAGTTCCTCTAGGACTCGTCAGTGATTATCATACAGCTGTTTAGTTCCTCTAGGACTCGTCAGTGATTATCATACAGCGGTTTAGTTCCTCTAGGACTCGTCAATGATTATCATACAGCTGTTTAGTTCCTCTAGGACTCGTCAATGATTATCATACAGCGGTTTAGTCGCTCTAGGACTCGTACGTGATTATCATACAGCTGTTTAGTCCCTCTATGACTCGTCAATGATTATCATACAGCTGTTTAGTTCCTCTAGGACTCGTCAGTGATTATCATACAGCTGTTTAGTTCCTCTAGGACTCGTCAGTGATTATCATACAGCGGTTTAGTTCCTCTAGGACTCGTCAATGATTATCATACAGCTGTTTAGTTCCTCTAGGACTCGTCAGTGATTATCATACAGCGGTTTAGTTCCTCTATGACTCGTTAGTGATTAATATAAAAATTTATCATACACCTGCTTAGTTCCTCTAGGACTCGTCGGTGATTATCACACAGCTGTTTAGTTCCTCTAGGACTCGTCAATGATTATCATACACCTGTTTAGTCCCTCTAGGACTCGTCAGTGATTATCATACAGCTGTTTAGTTCCTCCAGGACTCGTCAATGATTATCATACAGCGGTTTAGTCGCTCTAGGACTCGTACGTGATTATCATACAGCTGTTTAGTCCCTCTATGACTCGTCAATGATTATCATACAGCTGTTTAGTTCCTCTAGGACTCGTCAATGATTATCATACAGCTGTTTAGTTCCTCTAGGACTCGTCAATGATTATCATACAGCGGTTTAGTCGCTCTAGGACTCGTACGTGATTATCATACAGCTGTTTAGTCCCTCTATGACTCGTCAATGATTATCATACAGCTGTTTAGTTCCTCTAGGACTCGTCAATGATTATCATACAGCGGTTTAGTTCCTCTAGGACTCGTCAATGATTATCATACAGCTGTTTAGTTCCTCTAGGACTCGTCAATGATTATCACACAGCGGTTTAGTTCCTCCAGGACTCGTCAGTGATTATCATACAGCTGTTTAGTTCCTCTAGGACTCGTCAATGATTATCATACAGCTGTTTAGTTCCTCTAGGACTCGTCAATGATTATCACACAGCGGTTTAGTTCCTCCAGGACTCGTCAGTGATTATCATACAGCTGTTTAGTTCCTCTAAGACTCGTCAATGATTATCACACAGCTGTTTAGTTCCTCTAGGACTCGTACGTGATTATCATACAGCTGTTTAGTTCCTCTAGGACTCGTCAATGATTATCATACACCTGTTTAGTCCCTCTAGGACTCGTCAGTGATTATCATACACCTGTTTAGTCCCTCTAGGACTCGTCAGTGATTAATATAAAACTTTATCATACAGCTGTTTAGTCCCTCTAGGACTCGTCAGTGATTAATATTAAACTTTAACATACCGCTGTTTAGTCCTCTTGGTACTCGTTTTTGATGAATGTAAAAATGTACCATACAGCGAGTTAGTCCCCCTAGGAGTCGTTAGTGGTGAACAGTAACCGATATCATACTGTTTATAGATTGTTAAACAATACAAACTGAATCCTAGCCTACTGTATCCTTAAATGATCAAAGCTGTCGATCGGACGTTAAACAATACAAACCAAATCCTACCTTACCGTTTCTTTAAAGAGGCTTACCCGCAGACGGACCGGTAAACGGCACATCTCCGATCACTAAATAAACTTCAGTACACGTTTCTATGTGACAAAATTAGAGACTTTCCGACTTTATTTCTTGAAAACAATTACAGAATATGTATTTAAAAGACGTTTTAAAACTCAACCTGAGAGGGAAATGTATGGAATATAACGGCAAATCTTCTTTGTAAATCGCCGCTGCCTTTGAAGTTATCACTGTGCGGCACTATGCACGTGCTTGTTTCTTTGATGAATCAATCAAATTAGACTTCACTGTATAGCGGGGACTTATTGCGGGTTGCGATTAAATAAATAATATTTAAAAAATGAGGTTTTAATATCACTTTTCAGCGTTTTGTAAGGAAAATAAAATGAAAAAACTCAACAATTCCAACAATCTGTCATGTGTAAAAAATCTTTTTCTATTAGCCAATTTTTCTGATCTCTCTGCGGGCAAGCCTCTTTAAATGATCATAGCTAATGATAGAACACCGTTATATCGAGGATGTCACATGCCAGACAACGTGAGTTTTCTCCGCGGTGGTTCTACAGTGAGACCTCTCTCGAGCTTTGACATTTTGTCCAACGATAGTGCTTAAAAGCTGATATAAAGTGTTTCTTAATTTATGTAAGATAGATGAAGTTTGTATAATCTGATAGTACTGTTCAAATCGCTCAGATCAGAAAAACGAAAAATGGTCGACAGGTGATTGCCATGCTTGTTTCGGACTCTTGCACAAATCGCTCTCTGAATCTCCATTGCCTCTATTTGGACGTATAGTCAAACAATCTATGTGGATTGTTCTTTACATGAATAAGAGAAAAGTCGAGGTAGAGAAAACATGTTTTTATAGATATCTTATTCAGTGTGTAATGCAATGACTTGAACAAAGTGGTTAATTAAGGACACGATAGACTATAATTTGGTTTGTATTGTCTAATGTCCTATAAACAGCTATGGTCATTTAGAGACACGATAGTGTTATATATATGACAAATGTGTATTTATCACACATATATATATTATCAACCATCAAGTGTGTATCCGGAATTATAATTAATATCATTTTTTTTATGTTAGTATATATATTGTTCCGTAATGTGTGTCCGTCCATCACCGGAAGTTATTTTGATGTTTAGTGGAGAAGAATAAAACATAAGTTGGAGGCAGCACGTGTTCGAGATTTTCTATATTGTACACACAGCCAAGCAAACCCCAACACTAGACTAGGATTTTGTTTGTATTGTCTAACGTCCTATAAACGGCTATGGTCATTTAGAGACACGATATTAGGATTTTGTCTGTATTGTGTAACGTCCTAACATCAGCTATGGTCATTTAGGGCACGATAGACTAGGATTTTGTCTGTAATTTGTAATGTCCAAACATCAGCTTTGGTCATTAGGACACGATAGACTAGGATTTTGTCTGTATTGTTTAATGTCCTAACATCAGCTTTGGTCATTAGGTCACGATATTAGGATTTTGTCTGTATTGTTTAACGTCCTAACATCAGCTTTGGTCATTAGGACACGATAGACTAGGATTTTGTCTGTATTGTGTAACGTCCTAACATCAGCTTTGGTCATTAGGACACGATAGACTAGGATTTTGTCTGTATTGTTTAACGTCCTAACATCAGCTTTGGTCATTGGGACACAATAGACTAGGATTTTGTCTGTATTGTTTAACGTCCTAACATCAGC
Organism: Pecten maximus; assembly: GCF_902652985.1. NCBI lineage: Eukaryota > Metazoa > Mollusca > Bivalvia > Pectinida > Pectinidae > Pecten > Pecten maximus. The sequence goes on along the minus strand of NC_047024.1, from coordinate 36,203,239 downwards.
TTTGGTCATTAGGGACACGATAGACTAGGATTTTGTCTGTACTGTTTAACGTCCTAACAACAGCGTTGGCATTAGGGACACGATAGACTAGCATTTTGTCGGTATTGTGTAATGTACAAACATCAGCTTTGGTCATTAGGACACGATAGAATTGGATTTTGTTTGTATTGTGTAACGTCCTAACAACAGCGTTGCTCATTAAGGACACGATAGACTAGGATTTTGTCGGTATTGTGTAATGTACAAACATCAGCTTTGGTCATTAGGACACGATAGACTAGGATTTTGTCTGTATTGTGTAACGTCCTTACAACAGCTTTGGTGATTAGAACACGATAGACTAGGATTTTGTCTGTATTGTTTAACGTCCTAACATCAGGTTAAGTCATTAGGACACGATAGACTAGGATTTTGTCTGTATTGTTTAACGTCCTAACATCAGGTTAAGTCTTTAGGACACGATAGACTAGGATTTTGACTGTATTTAACGTCCTAACAACAGCTTTGGTCATTAGGACACGATAGACTCGGATTTTGTTTGTATTGTGTAACGTCCTGACATAAGCTTTGGTCATTAGGACACGATAGACTAGGATTTTGTCTGTATTGTTTAACGTCCTAACAACAGCTTTGGTCATTAGGACACGATAGACTAGGATTTTGTTTGTATTGTGTAACGTCCTGACATAAGCTTTGGTCATTAGGACACGATAGACTAGGATTTTGTCTGTATTGTTTAACGTCCTAACAACAGCTTTGGTCATTAGGACACGATAGACTAGGATTTTGTCTGTATTGTTTAAATAATCAAAGCTGTCGATCGGACGTTAAACAATACAAACCAAATCCTACCTTACCGTTTCTTTAAATGAGTATAGCTAATGATAGAACACCGTTATATCGAAGATGTCACATGCCAGACAACGTGAGTTTTCTCCGCGGTGGTTCTACAGTGACACCTCTCGCGAGCTTTTACATTTTGTCCAACGATAGTGCTTAAAAGCTGATATAAAGTGTTTCTTAATTTATGTAAGATAGATGAAGTTTGTATAATCTGATAGTACTGTTAAAATCGCTCAGATCAGAAAAAACGAAAAATGGTCGACAGGTGATTGCCATGCTTGTTTCGGACTCTTGCATACATCGCTCTCTGAATCTCCATTGCCTCTATTTGTACGTATGGTCAAACAATCTATGTGGATTGTACTTTACATGAATAAGAGAAAAGTCGAGGTAGAGAAAACATGTTTTTTTAGATATCTTATTCAGTGTGTTATGCAATGACTTGAACAAAGTGGTTAATTAAGGACACGATAGACTAGAATTTCGTTTGTATTGTCTAATGTCCTATAAACAGCTATGGTCATTTAGAGACACGATAGTGTTATATATATGACAAATGTATATTTATCACACATATATATATTATCAACCATCAAGTGTGTATCCGGAATTATAATTAATATCATTTTTTTTATGTTAGTATATATATTGTTCCGTAATTTGTTTCCGCCCATCACCGGAAGTTGTTTTGATGTTTAGTGGAGAAGAATAAAATATAAGTTGGAGGCAGCACGTGTTCGAGATTTTCTATATTGTACACACTGCCAAGCAACCCCCAACACAACAATAGACTAGGATTTTGTTTGCATTGTCTAACGTCCTATAAACAGCTATGGTCATTTAGAGACACGATATTAGGATATTGTCTGTATTGTGTAATGTCCTAACATCAGCTATGTTCATTTAGGGACACGATCGACTAGGATTTTGTCTGTATTGTTTAACGTCCTAACATCAGCTTTGGTCATTAGGTCACGATTTTAGGATTTTGTCTGTTTTGTGTAACTTCCTAACATCAGCTTTGGTCATTAGGACACGATACACTAAGATTGTGTTTGTATTGTTTAACGTCCAAACAACAGCTTTGGTCATTAGGGATACGATAGACTAGGATTTTGTCTGTATTGTTTAACGTCCAAACATCAGCTTTGGTAATTAGGACACGATAGACTAGGACTTTGTCTGCATTGTGTAATGTCCTAACAAAAGCGTTGGTCATTAGGGACACGATAGATTAGGATTTTGTCTGTATTGTTTAAATGATTAAAGCTGTCGATCGGACGTTAAACAATACAAACCAAAGCCTACCTTACCGTTTCTTTAAATGAGTATAGCTAATGATAGAACACCGTTATATCGAAGATGTCACATGCCAGACAACGTGAGTTTTCCCCGCGGTGGTTCTACAGTGAGACCTCTCGCGATCCTTTACATTTTGTCCAACGATAGTGCTTAACAGCTTATATCAAGTGTTTCTTAATTGATGTAAGATAGCTGAAGTTTGTATAATCTGATAGTACTGTTCAATTCGCTCAGATCAGAAAAACGAAAAATGGTCGACAGGTGATTGCCATGCTTGTTTCGGACTCTTGCATGAATCGCTCTCTGAATCTCCATTGCCTCTATTTGTACGTATAGTCAAACAATCTATGTGGATTGTTCTTTACATGAATAAGAGAAAAGTCGAGGTAGAGAAAACATGTTTTTTAGATATCATACTCGGTGTGTAATGCAATGACTTGAACAAAGTGGTTAATTAAGGACACGATAGACTAGAATTTGGTTTGTATTGTCTAATGTCCTATAAACAGCTATGGTCATTTAGAGACACGATAGTGTTATATATATGACAAATGTATATTTATCACATATATATATATTATCAACCATCAAGTGTGTATCCGGAATTATAATTAATATCATCTTTTTATGTTACTATATATATTGTTCCGTAATTTGTGTCCGTCAATCACCGGAAGTTGTTTTGATGTTTAGTGGAGAAGAATGAAATATAAGTTGGAGGCAGCACGTGTTCGAAATTTTCTATATTGTACACACAGCCAAGCAACCCCCAACACAACAATAGACTAGGATTTTGTTTGTATTGTCTAACGTCCTATAAACAGCTATGGTCATTTAGAGACACGATATTAGGATATTGTCTGTATTGTGTAACGTCCAAACATCAGCTTTGGTTATTAGGACACGATAGAATAGGATTTTGTCTGTATTGTTTAACGTCCTAACAACAGCTTTGGTCATTAGGACACGATAGAATTGGATTTTGTTTGTATTGTGTAACGTCCTAACAACAGCGTTGGTCATTAAGGACACGATAGACTAGGATTTTGTCGGTATTGTGTAATATACAAACATCAGCTTTGGTCATTAGGACACGATAGACTAGGATTTTGTTTGTATTGTTTAACATCCTAACATCAGCTTTGGTCATTAGGACACGATAGACTAGGATTTTGTCGGTATTGTGTAACGTCCTTACAACAGCTTTGGTGATTAGAACACGATAGACTAGGATTTTGTCTGTATTGTTTAACGTCCTAACATCAGGTTAAGTCATTAGGACACGATAGACTAGGATTTTGTCTGTATTGTTTAACGTCCTAACATCAGGTTAAGTCTTTAGGACACGATAGACTAGGATTTTGACTGTATTTAACGTCCTAACAACAGCTTTGGTCATTAGGACACGATAGACTAGGATTTTGTTTGTATTGTTTAAATAATCAAAGCTGTCGATCGGACGTTAAACAATACAAACCAAAGCCTACCTTACCGTTTCTTTAAATGAGTATAGCTAATGATAGAACACCGTTATATCGAAGATGTCACATGCCAGACAACGTGAGTTTTCTCCGCGGTGGTTCTACAGTGACACCTCTCGCGAGCTTTTACATTTTGTCCAACGATAGTGCTTAAAAGCTGATATAAAGTGTTTCTTAATTTATGTAAGATAGCTGAAGTTTGTATAATCTGATAGTACTGTTCAAATCGCTCAGATCAGAAAAAACGAAAAATGGTCGACAGGTGATTGCCATGCTTGTTTCGGAATCTTGCATAAATCGCTCTCCGAATCGCCATTGCCTCTATTTGTACGTATAGTCAAACAATCTATGTGGATTGTTCTTTACATGAATAAGAGAAAAGTCGAGGTAGAGAAAAGATGTTTTTTTAGATATCTTATTCAGTGTGTAATGCAATGACTTGAACAAAGTGGTTAATTAAGGACACGATAGACTAGAATTTGGTTTGTATTGTCTAATGTCCTATAAACAGCTATGGTCATTTAGAGACACGATAGTGTTATATATATGACAAATGTATATTTATCACATATATATATATTTTATCAACCATCAAGTGTGTACCGGAATTATAATTAATATCATCTTTTTATGTTACTATATATATTGTTCCGTAATTTGTTTCCGCCCATCACCGGAAGTTGTTTTGATGTTTAGTGGAGAAGAATAAAATATAAGTTGGAGGCAGCACGTGTTCGAGATTTTCTATATTGTACACACTGCCAAGCAACCCCCAACACAACAATAGACTAGGATTTTGTTTGCATTGTCTAACGTCCTATAAACAGCTATGGTCATTTAGAGACACGATATTAGGATATTGTCTGTATTGTGTAATGTCCTAACATCAGCTTTGGTCATTAGGACACGATAGACTAGGATTTTGTCTGTATTGTTTAACGTCCTAACACCAGCTTTGGTCATTAGGTCACGATTTTAGGATTTTGTCTGTTTTGTGTAACTTCCTAACATCAGCTTTGGTCATTAGGTCACGATTTTAGGATTTTGTCTGTATTGTTTAACGTCCAAACAACAGCTTTGGTCATTAGGGACACGATAGACTAGGTTTTGTCTGTATTGTGTAATGTCCAAACATCAGCTTTGGTCATTAAGGACACGATAGACTAGGATTTTGTCTGTATTGTTTAACGTCCAAACATCAGCTTTGGTAATTAGGACACGATAGACTAGGTTTTGTCTGTATTGTGTAATGTCCAAACAGCAGCTTTGGTAATTAGGACACGATAGACTAGGACTTTGTCTGCATTGTTTAACGTCCAAACAACAGCTTTGGTCATTAGGGATACGATAGACTAGGATTTTGTCTGTATTGTTTAACGTCCGTACATCAGCTTTGGTCATTAGGAGACACGATAGACTAGGATTTTGTCTGTATTGTTTAACGTCCTAACATCAGCGTTGGTCATTAGGACACGATAGACTACGATTTTGTCTGTATTGTTTAACGTCCAAACATCAGCTTTCGTCATTAGGACACGATAGACTAGGATTTTGTCCGTATTGTTTAACGTCCTAACATCAGCGTTGGTCATTAGGACACGATAGACTAGGATTTTGTTTGTATTGTTTAACGTCCAAACATCAGCTTTGGTCATTAGGACACGATAGACTAGGATTTTGTCTGTATTGTTTAACGTCCTAGCATCAGCTCTGGTCATTAGGAGACACGATAGACTAGGATTTTGTCTGTATTGTTTAACGTCCAAACATCAGGTTTGGTCATTAGGACACAATAGATTAGGATTTTGTTTGTATTGTTTAACGTCCTAACAACAGCTTTGGTCATTAGGACACGATAGACCAGGATTTTGTTGGTATTGTCTATCGTCCTAACATTAGCTTTGGTCATTAGGAGACACGATAGGAGGACTAGCCCTGTATGTACATTGATTTAATATTCATCCTGGGAGGATTACACAGCAGTGTGGTATATATTCATCACTGACGAGTCTTTGGAGGATTACACAGCAGTGTGATATATATTCATAACTGACGAGTCCTAGGAGGATTACCCAGCAGTGTGATATATGGATTACCCAGCAGTGTGATATATATTCATCACTGACGAGTCTTTGGAGGATTACACAGCAGTGTGATATATATTCATCACTGACGAGTCTTTGGAGGATTACACAGCAGTGTGATATATATTCATCACTGACGAGTCCTAGGAGGATTACACAGCAGTGTGATATATGGATTACCCAGCAGTGTGATATATATTCATTACTGACGAGTCCTAGGAGGATTACCCAACTGTTTGATAGTTTCATATTCATGATTAGGTGTATTTCATACACAATACTGTGTTGGACATTATTGTTATTTACTGGAAAATAACTATATTTATCATCCAACTTTCATATGATGTTTTTATTACCTGACTATCCTCGATTTCTCGTGGGTTAACGATCACGTCCACTCGACGATCACAGCTGCCAGACAACGTGGGTTTTCTCCGCGGTGGTTCCACAGCCAGACCGATCGCGCGCTTCCAATTTCGCTAACAATAGTAATCAATATTAGCAGATATAATGTGTTTCTCAATTGCTGTAAACAAAGATTATAAGACTCTTTCATATGTGTGTATGTAGGATAGGGATATTCTGTAAAAAGATAAAGTTTATATGATCTGATGGTATACTTGTCAAATCGCTCAGATCGTAAAAAAAACGAAAAATGATCGACAGTTGGTTGCCATCCTTATTTTCGCCCTTTGCAGGAATCGCTCTTGGAATCTTCTTTCTAATAGAATATATATATATGTGATTGTACATGTACTGTGCGTTATAGGACCAAGAGAAATGTCGAGGGTGAGGAACCATGTTTACGAGATTTCTTATTCAGTTTGTGATACAATGACTTTGATAAAGTAGTTAGTGCGGTGATAAGTCAGTAAGTATTGTGTTTTGAAATATTGACGGTAAATCGTGATTAATAACACAAGACAATCAATATTAAAACACAGTAGACTAGGATATGGTTTGTATTGTTTAACGTCCTATCAACAGCTGTGGTCAGTTAAGGACACGATTCGCTAGGGTTTGGATTGTTTTGTTAAACTGTTTGGAACTATTTACGGGAAATAGCGATTAACAAACTAAGATACTGGCGGTAAGGAGCACAATATAACAGGACAATTAATGTCAAAATACGGTAGGGTACGATATCATTTGTATTGTTTAACGTCCTTTTAACCAGCTATGGTCATTTCAAACAATGGACTAGGATTTGGTGTTTCTTGTTAAACGTCCTAAAAACAGCTATGGCATGACTAAACAGCTGTATGATAGAGTTTGATATTCTTCACTGACGAGTCCTATGGGGACTAAACAGCGTATAGTACGGTTATATAGTCGTGATATGGTATACAATCTAATGGTGGTATTGGTGTTTCTCCTGTACAATACTTAACTGGATAGTATTGCCCACGTTTCATATGATGTTGTCACCTGTCCACGATACTCCAGGGTTTACGTAAGCTCTCGTAACTGATGGAATATCGAGGATGTCACGTGCCAGACAACGTGAGTTTTCTCCGCGGTGGTTCTACAGCAAGACCCCTCGCGTGCTTTTACATTTTGGCCAAAGATAGTGATTAATAGCTGATATAAAGTGTGTTTTAATTGATTATAAATAGATAAAGTTGGTATCATCTGATGGTATATTGTTCAAATGCTCCCATCGGAAAAAACCATGGACGACAGCTGATTTCTTTCCTTGTTTCTACCTCAATCATAGATTGATCTTTAAATATCTTTATCCCAAGTTGCTCGTAAAGTCACACAATTTATGTAATTGAACTTTGCCTTACTTGAACAGGAGAAAAGTCGAGGCAAAGAACATATTTTAGATGGGTTGTTCACTTTGTAATGCAATGGCATGAACCATGTACTTAGAGCGATGATGAATAAATAAGTAGAGGTAAAATAATCCGCAAATGGACTTGGAGTAGTTAACTTGTTCTTAGGAGACAATCATATTGTGTTTTGAAATATTGACGGGGAATCGCAATTCATAAACTCAGTCACTGGCGACACGGAGCACACTACAACAGCACAATTAATGTCAAAATATGGTACGCTCCAATTTGGCTTGTATTGTTGTATTGTAACGTCTTTCCAACAGTTTTGGTAATTTAAGAACACGGTAGGCTTTGGTTTGGTTTCTGTTGTTTAACGTCATGTATACAATAGACAGTATGGTAAAGTTTTAAGTAATAGTGACTTATATAAGGTGACGAAACGTATTTCTCAATTGATGTAAACTAGATGTAGTTGATATCATCTGATGGTATACTGTTCAAATCGCTGTGATAGGAAAAACGAAAAATGGTCGACAGGTGATTGCCATCTTTGTTTTAGCCTCTTGCATGAATCGTTCCTTGAATCTTATTTGTCCCTAGTTTTACCTATAGTCATATAATCTATTTAAATTGTTCTTTGCTTCACAGGAACAAGAAAAAAGTCGAGGTAGAGGAAACAGGTTTGTGCGAAACTTATTCAGTTTGTAATGCAATGACTTGAACAAAGTTGTTAATCGGTGACGAGACAATGAATTGCCATAAATTATTCTGCATTTCGACTGAGAGTTGTTACTTGTACTTGCTGTGTTTTGAAATATTGACAGTGAATCGTGATAAATAAACTCGGTCATTGGTGGTACGGATTCCAATACACCAGGACAATTCATGTCAAAACACTACAGTCTAGGATTTCTTTTTAGGTCATCTGGTTGGTATTGTCTCACGTCCTATAAACATCTATAGTCATTTAAGGACACTATATCTAGGATTTGGCTGGTATTGTTTAACGTCCTATCAACATCTATAGTCATTTAAGGACACGACAGACTAGGATTTGGCTGGTATTGTTTAACGTCCTATCAACATCTATAGTCATTTAAGGACACGATAGACTAGGATTTGGTTGGTATTGTTAAACGCCCTATAAACACATTTGGTCATTTAGGGACACGATAGACTAGGATTTGGTTGGTATAGTCTAACGTACTATCAACATCAAAAGTTATTTAAGGACACGATAAACTAGGATTTGGTTGGTGTAGTCAAACGTGCTATCAACAGCCATGCTCATTGAAGAATACGGTGGACTAGGATTTGGTTGGTATAGTCTAACGTCCTATAAAAAGCTAAGTCAGTTAAGGACACGGCAGGAGGATTAAACAGCTGTATGGTACTCTTTTTACATTCCTCCCTGACGAGTTCTAGGAGGATAAAATTTTATACTCATGATCAAGTGTGTCTCCAGCACAATTCTGTGATGAAAATTATTGAATTTGTTACTCACTGGAAAATAACTAAATCATCCAACTTTGATATGATGTTTTCACCTGACCATCCTAGATTCCTCATGTGTTAACTATCACATCCGCTCGATGATGACACATGCCAGGCTACGTGGGTTTTCTCTGCGGTAGTTCAAAAGTAAAACCCCTCGCGCGCTTCCATTTTGGCTTATAATAGTAATTAATATAAGTCGATATAATGTATTTGTCAATTAATGTAAAATAGATAAGGTTTATATCATCTGATGTTATACGGTTTGTTTAACGTCCTATCAACAGCTATGGTCATTTCACGCGATAGACTAGGATTTCGTTTGTATTGTTTAACGTCTATCAACAGCTATTCTTATTTAGGACACAGTCGACTAGGACAGCTAGTCATGTGAGAACATGGTAAATTAGGATTTGGTTTCCTTGTTAAGCGTCCTATAAACAGCTATGACATGACTAAACAGCTGTATGATAGAGTTTGATATTCTTCACTGACGAGTCCTATGAGGACTAAACAGCGTATAGTACGGTTATATAGTCGTGATATGGTATACAATATAATGGTAGTATTGGTGTTTATCCTGTACAATACTTAACTGGATAGTATTGCCCACGTTTCATATGATGGTGTCACCTGTCCACGATACTCCAGGGTTTACGTAAGCTCTCGTAACTGATGGAATATCGAGGATGTCACATGCCAGACAACGTGCGTTTTATCCGCGGTGGTTCTACAGCAAGTGATTAATAGCTGATATAAAGTGTTTCTTGATTGATGTAAAATAGATGAAGTTTGTATCATCTGATGGTATACTGCTTAAATTACTCGGATCGGAAAAACAAACAAAAACAAAAAAACAAACAAAAACCGGTCGACAGCTGATTGCCATCCTCGTTTCTGCCTCGTCTCTGACCTCATTCATAGATCGGTCTTTAAATATCTTTATCCCTAGTTGCACGTTAAGTCACACAATCTATGTAATTGAACTTTGCCTTACTTGAGCAAGAGAAAAGTCGAGGTAAAGAACATATTTTTTAGATGGGTTGTTCACTTTGTAATGCAATGGCATGAACTTTGTACTTAGAGCGATGATGAATAAATAAGTAGAGGTAAAATAATCCGCACTGAGAGTAGTTAACTTGTTCTTAGGAGACAATCATATTGTGTTTTGAAATATTGTCGGGGAATCGCAATTCATAAACTCAGTCACTGGCGACACGGAGCACACTACAACAGGACAATTAATATCAAAATATGGTACGCTCCAATTTGGTTTGTATTGTAACGTCTTTCCAACAGTTTTGGTAATTTAAGAACACGGTAGGCTTTGGTTTGGTTTCTGTTGTTTAACGTCTTGTATACAATAGACAGTATGGTAAAGTTTTAAGTAATAGTGACTTATATAAGATGACGAAACGTATTTCTCAATTGATGTAAACTAGATGTAGTTGATATCATCTGATGGTATACTGTTGAAATCGCTGTGATAGGAAAAACGAAAAATGGTCGACAGGTGATGGCCATCTTTGTTTTAGCCTCTTGTATGAATCGTTCCTTGAATCTTATTTGTCCCTAGTTTTACCTATAGTCATATAATCTATTTAAATTGTTCTTTGCTTCACAGGAACAAGAAAAAAGTCGAGGTAGAGGAAACAGGTTTGTGCGATAACTTATTCAGTTTGTAATGCAATGACTTGAACAAAGTTGTTAATCGGTGACGAGACAATGAATTGCCATAAATTATTCTGCATTTCGACTGAGAGTTGTTACTTGTACTTGCTGTGTTTTGAAATATTGACAGTGAATCGTGATAAATAAACTCTGTCATTGGTGGTACGGATCACAATACACCGGGACAATTCATGTCAAAACACTACAGTCTAGGATTTATTTTTTAGGTCATCTGGTTGGTATTGTCTCACGTCCTATAAACATCTATAGTGATTTAAGGACACGATATCTAGGATTTGGCTGGTATTGTTTAACGTCCTATCAACATCTATAGTCATTTAAGGACACGATAGACTAGGATTTGGCTGGTATTGTTTAACGTCCTATCAACATCTATAGTCATTTAAGGACACGATAGACTAGGATTTGGTTGGTATTGTTAAACGCCGTATAAACACATTTGGTCATTTAGGGACACGATAGACTAGGATTTGTTTGGTATAGTCTAACGTACTATCAACATCAAAAGTTATTTAAGGACACGATAAACTAGGATTTGGTTGGTGTAGTCAAACGTGCTATCAACAGCCATGCTCATTGAAGAATACGGTGGACTAGGATTTGGTTGGTATTGTTTAACGTCCTATAAAAAGCTAAGTCAGTTAAGGACACGGCAGGAGGATTAAACAGCTGTATGGTACTCTTTTTACATTCCTCCCTGACGAGTTTTAGGAGTATTAAATTTTATATTCATGATCAAGTGTGTCTCCTGCACAATTCTGTGATGAAAATTATTGAATTTGTTACTCACTGGAAAATAGCTAAATCATCCAACTTTGATATGTTTTCACCTGACCATCCTAGATTCCTCATGTGTTAACTATCACATCCGCTCGATGATGACACATGCCAGGCTACGTGGGTTTTCTCCGCGGTAGTTCAAAAGTAAAACCCCTCGCGCGCTTCCATTTTGGCTTATAATAGTAATTAATATTAGTCGATATAATGTATTTGTCAATTAATGTAAAATAGATAAGGTTTATATCATCTGATGTTATACGGTTTGTTTAACGTCCTATCAACAGCTATGGTCATTTCACGCGATAGACTAGGATTTCGTTTGGATTGTTTAACGTCTATCAACAGCTATTCTTATTTAGGACACAGTAGACTAGGACAGCTAGTCATGTGAGAACATGGTAGATTAGGATTTGGTTTCCTTGTTAAGCGTCCTATAAACAGCTATGGCATGACTAAACAGCTGTATGATAGAGTTTGATATTCTTCACTGACGAGTCCTATGAGGACTAAACAGCGTATAGTACGGTTATATAGTCGTGATATGGTATACAATCTAATGGTAGTATTGGTGTTTCTCCTGTACAATACTTAACTGGATAGTATTGCCCACGTTTCATATGATGTTGTCACCTGTTCACGATACTCCAGTGTTTACGTAAGCTCTCGTAACTGATGGAATATCGAGGATGTCACATGCCAGACAACGTGAGTTTTATCCGCGGTGGTTCTACAGCGAGACCTCTCGCGAGCATTTACATTTTGGCCAACGATAGTGATTTATAGCTGATATAAAGTGTGTTTTAATGGATGATAAATAGATAAAGTTTGTATCATCTGATGGTATACTGTTCAAATGCTCCCATCAGAAAAAACCATGGACGACAGCTGATTGCTTTCCTTGTTTCTACCTCATGCATAGATTGGTCTTGAAATATCTTTATCCCAAGTTGCTCGTAAAGTCACACAATCTATGTAATTGAACTTTGCCTTACTTGAGCAAGAGAAAAGTCGAGGTAAAGAACATATTTTTTAGATGGGTTGTTCACTTTGTAATGCAATGGCATGAACTTTGTACTTAGAGCGATGATGAATAAATAAGTAGAGGTAAAATAATCCGCACTGAGAGTAGTTAACTTGTTCTTAGGAGACAATCATATTGTGTTTTGAAATATTGACGGGGAATCGCAATTCATATACTCAGTCACAGGCGACACGGAGCACACTACAACAGGACAATTAATGTCAAAATATGGTACGCTCCAATTTGGTTTGTATTGTAACGTCTTTCCAACAGTTTTGGTAATTTAAGAACACGGTAGGCTTTGGTTTGGTTTCTGTTGTTTAACGTCTTGTATACAATAGACAGTATGGTAAAGTTTTAAGTAATAGTGACTTATATAAGATGATGTAACATATTTCTCAATTGATGTAAACTAGATGTAGTTGATATCATCTGATGGTATACTGTTCAAATCGCTGTGATAGGAAAAACGAAAAATGGTCGACAGGTGATGGCCATCTTTGTTTTAGCCTCTTGTATGAATCGTTCCTTGAATCTTATTTGTCCCTAGTTTTACCTATAGTCATATAATCTATTTAAATTGTTCTTTGCTTCACAGGAACAAGAAAAAAGTCGAGGTAGAGGAAACAGGTTTGTGCGATAACTTATTCAGTTTGTAATGCAATGACTTGAACAAAGTTGTTAATCGGTGACGAGACAATGAATTGCCATAAATTATTCTGCATTTCGACTGAGAGTTGTTACTTGTACTTGCTGTGTTTTGAAATATTGACAGTGAATCGTGATAAATAAACTCTGTCATTGGTGGTACGGATCACAATACACCGGGACAATTCATGTCAAAACACTACAGTCTAGGATTTCTGTTTTAGGTCATCTGGTTGGTATTGTCTCACGTCCTATAAACATCTATAGTGATTTAAGGACACGATATCTAGGATTTGGCTGGTATTGTTTAACGTCCTATCAACATCTATAGTCATTTAAGGACACGATAGACTAGGATTTGGTTGGTATTGTTAAACGCCGTATAAACACATTTGGTCATTTAGGGACACGATAGACTAGGATTTGTTTGGTATAGTCTAACGTACTATCAACATCAAAAGTTATTTAAGGACACGCTAAACTAGGATTTGGTTGGTGTAGTCAAACGTGCTATCAACAGCCATGCTCATTGAAGAATACGGTGGACTAGGATTTGGTTGGTATTGTTTAACGTCCTATAAAAAGCTAAGTCAGTTAAGGACACGGCAGGAGGATTAAACAGCTGTATGGTACTCTTTTTACATTCCTCCCTGACGAGTTTTAGGAGTATTAAATTTTATATTCATGATCAAGTGTGTCTCCTGCACAATTCTGTGATGAAAATTATTGAATTTGTTACTCACTGGAAAATAGCTAAATCATCCAACTTTGATATGTTTTCACCTGACCATCCTAGATTCCTCATGTGTTAACTATCACATCCGCTCGATGATGACACATGCCAGGCTACGTGGGTTTTCTCCGCGGTAGTTCAAAAGTAAAACCCCTCGCGCGCTTCCATTTTGGCTTATAATAGTAATTAATATTAGTCGATATAATGTATTTGTCAATTAATGTAAAATAGATAAGGTTTATATCATCTGATGTTATACGGTTTGTTTAACGTCCTATCAACAGCTATGGTCATTTCACGCGATAGACTAGGATTTCGTTTGGATTGTTTAACGTCTATCAACAGCTATTCTTATTTAGGACACAGTAGACTAGGACAGCTAGTCATGTGAGAACATGGTAGATTAGGATTTGGTTTCCTTGTTAAGCGTCCTATAAACAGCTATGGCATGACTAAACAGCTGTATGATAGAGTTTGATATTCTTCACTGACGAGTCCTATGAGGACTAAACAGCGTATAGTACGGTTATATAGTCGTGATATGGTATACAATCTAATGGTAGTATTGGTGTTTCTCCTGTACAATACTTAACTGGATAGTATTGCCCACGTTTCATATGATGTTGTCACCTGTTCACGATACTCCAGTGTTTACGTAAGCTCTCGTAACTGATGGAATATCGAGGATGTCACATGCCAGACAACGTGAGTTTTATCCGCGGTGGTTCTACAGCGAGACCTCTCGCGAGCATTTACATTTTGGCCAACGATAGTGATTTATAGCTGATATAAAGTGTGTTTTAATGGATGATAAATAGATAAAGTTTGTATCATCTGATGGTATACTGTTCAAATGCTCCCATCAGAAAAAACCATGGACGACAGCTGATTGCTTTCCTTGTTTCTACCTCATGCATAGATTGGTCTTGAAATATCTTTATCCCAAGTTGCTCGTAAAGTCACACAATCTATGTAATTGAACTTTGCCTTACTTGAGCAAGAGAAAAGTCGAGGTAAAGAACATATTTTTTAGATGGGTTGTTCACTTTGTAATGCAATGGCATGAACTTTGTACTTAGAGCGATGATGAATAAATAAGTAGAGGTAAAATAATCCGCACTGAGAGTAGTTAACTTGTTCTTAGGAGACAATCATATTGTGTTTTGAAATATTGACGGGGAATCGCAATTCATAAACTCAGTCACAGGCGACACGGAGCACACTACAACAGGACAATTAATGTCAAAATATGGTACGCTCCAATTTGGTTTGTATTGTAACGTCTTTCCAACAGTTTTGGTAATTTAAGAACACGGTAGGCTTTGGTTTGGTTTCTGTTGTTTAACGTCTTGTATACAATAGACAGTATGGTAAAGTTTTAAGTAATAGTGACTTATATAAGATGATGTAACATATTTCTCAATTGATGTAAACTAGATGTAGTTGATATCATCTGATGGTATACTGTTCAAATCGCTGTGATAGGAAAAACGAAAAATGGTCGACAGGTGATGGCCATCTTTGTTTTAGCCTCTTGTATGAATCGTTCCTTGAATCTTATTTGTCCCTAGTTTTACCTATAGTCATATAATCTATTTAAATTGTTCTTTGCTTCACAGGAACAAGAAAAAAGTCGAGGTAGAGGAAACAGGCTTGTGCGATAACTTATTCAGTTTGTAATGCAATGACTTGAACAAAGTTGTTAATCGGTGACGAGACAATGAATTGCCATAAATTATTCTGCATTTCGACTGAGAGTTGTTACTTGTACTTGCTGTGTTTTGAAATATTGACAGTGAATCGTGATAAATAAACTCTGTCATTGGTGGTACGGATCACAATACACCGGGACAATTCATGTCAAAACACTACAGTCTAGGATTTATTTTTTAGGTCATCTGGTTGGTATTGTCTCACGTCCTATAAACATCTATAGTCATTTAAGGACACGATATCTAGGATTTGGCTGGTATTGTTTAACGTCCTATCAACATCTATAGTCATTTAAGGACACGATAGACTAGGAATTGGCTGGTATTGTTTAACGTCCTATCAACATCTATAGTCATTTAAGGACACGATAGACTAGGATTTGGTTGGTATTGTTAAACGCCGTATAAACACATTTGGTCATTTAGGGACACGATAGACTAGGATTTGTTTGGTATAGTCTAACGTACTGTCAACATCAAAAGTTATTTAAGGACACGATAAACTAGGATTTGGTTGGTGTAGTCAAACGTGCTATCAACAGCCATGCTCATTGAAGAATACGGTGGACTAGGATTTGGTTGGTATTGTTTAACGTCCTATAAAAAGCTAAGTCAGTTAAGGACACGGCAGGAGGATTAAACAGCTGTATGGTACTCTTTTTACATTCCTCCCTGACGAGTTTTAGGAGTATTAAATTTTATATTCATGATCAAGTGTGTCTCCTGCACAATTCTGTGATGAAAATTATTGAATTTGTTACTCACTGGAAAATAGCTAAATCATCCAACTTTGATATGTTTTCACCTGACCATCCTAGATTCCTCATGTGTTAACTATCACATCCGCTCGATGATGACACATGCCAGGCTACGTGGGTTTTCTCCGCGGTAGTTCAAAAGTAAAACCCCTCGCGCGCTTCCATTTTGGCTTATAATAGTAATTAATATTAGTCGATATAATGTATTTGTCAATTAATGTAAAATAGATAAGGTTTATATCATCTGATGTTATACGGTTTGTTTAACGTCCTATCAACAGCTATGGTCATTTCACGCGATAGACTAGGATTTCGTTTGGATTGTTTAACGTCTATCAACAGCTATTCTTATTTAGGACACAGTAGACTAGGACAGCTAGTCATGTGAGAACATGGTAGATTAGGATTTGGTTTCCTTGTTAAGCGTCCTATAAACAGCTATGGCATGACTAAACAGCTGTATGATAGAGTTTGATATTCTTCACTGACGAGTCCTATGAGGACTAAACAGCGTATAGTACGGTTATATAGTCGTGATATGGTATACAATCTAATGGTAGTATTGGTGTTTCTCCTGTACAATACTTAACTGGATAGTATTGCCCACGTTTCATATGATGTTGTCACCTGTTCACGATACTCCAGTGTTTACGTAAGCTCTCGTAACTGATGGAATATCGAGGATGTCACATGCCAGACAACGTGAGTTTTATCCGCGGTGGTTCTACAGCGAGACCTCTCGCGAGCATTTACATTTTGGCCAACAATAGTGATTTATAGCTGATATAAAGTGTGTTTTAATGGATGATAAATAGATAAAGTTTGTATCATCTGATGGTATACTGTTCAAATGCTCCCATCAGAAAAAACCATGGACGACAGCTGATTGCTTTCCTTGTTTCTACCTCATGCATAGATTGGTCTTGAAATATCTTTATCCCAAGTTGCTCGTAAAGTCACACAATCTATGTAATTGAACTTTGCCTTACTTGAGCAAGAGAAAAGTCGAGGTAAAGAACATATTTTTTAGATGGGTTGTTCACTTTGTAATGCAATGGCATGAACTTTGTACTTAGAGCGATGATGAATAAATAAGTAGAGGTAAAATAATCCGCACTGAGAGTAGTTAACTTGTTCTTAGGAGACAATCATATTGTGTTTTGAAATATTGACGGGGAATCGCAATTCATATACTCAGTCACAGGCGACACGGAGCACACTACAACAGGACAATTAATGTCAAAATATGGTACGCTCCAATTTGGTTTGTATTGTAACGTCTTTCCAACAGTTTTGGTAATTTAAGAACACGGTAGGCTTTGGTTTGGTTTCTGTTGTTTAACGTCTTGTATACAATAGACAGTATGGTAAAGTTTTAAGTAATAGTGACTTATATAAGATGATGTAACATATTTCTCAATTGATGTAAACTAGATGTAGTTGATATCATCTGATGGTATACTGTTCAAATCGCTGTGATAGGAAAAACGAAAAATGGTCGACAGGTGATGGCCATCTTTGTTTTAGCCTCTTGTATGAATCGTTCCTTGAATCTTATTTGTCCCTAGTTTTACCTATAGTCATATAATCTATTTAAATTGTTCTTTGCTTCACAGGAACAAGAAAAAAGTCGAGGTAGAGGAAACAGGTTTGTGCGATAACTTATTCAGTTTGTAATGCAATGACTTGAACAAAGTTGTTAATCGGTGACGAGACAATGAATTGCCATAAATTATTCTGCATTTCGACTGAGAGTTGTTACTTGTACTTGCTGTGTTTTGAAATATTGACAGTGAATCGTGATAAATAAACTCTGTCATTGGTGGTACGGATCACAATACACCGGGACAATTCATGTCAAAACACTACAGTCTAGGATTTCTGTTTTAGGTCATCTGGTTGGTATTGTCTCACGTCCTATAAACATCTATAGTGATTTAAGGACACGATATCTAGGATTTGGCTGGTATTGTTTAACGTCCTATCAACATCTATAGTCATTTAAGGACACGATAGACTAGGATTTGGTTGGTATTGTTAAACGCCGTATAAACACATTTGGTCATTTAGGGACACGATAGACTAGGATTTGTTTGGTATAGTCTAACGTACTATCAACATCAAAAGTTATTTAAGGACACGCTAAACTAGGATTTGGTTGGTGTAGTCAAACGTGCTATCAACAGCCATGCTCATTGAAGAATACGGTGGACTAGGATTTGGTTGGTATTGTTTAACGTCCTATAAAAA
This sequence comes from Pecten maximus, assembly GCF_902652985.1. NCBI lineage: Eukaryota > Metazoa > Mollusca > Bivalvia > Pectinida > Pectinidae > Pecten > Pecten maximus. Next base: position 36,184,660 of record NC_047024.1, on the reverse strand, counting down.
GCTAAGTCAGTTAAGGACACGGCAGGAGGATTAAACAGCTGTATGGTACTCTTTTTACATTCCTCCCTGACGAGTTTTAGGAGTATTAAATTTTATATTCATGATCAAGTGTGTCTCCTGCACAATTCTGTGATGAAAATTATTGAATTTGTTACTCACTGGAAAATAGCTAAATCATCCAACTTTGATATGTTTTCACCTGACCATCCTAGATTCCTCATGTGTTAACTATCACATCCGCTCGATGATGACACATGCCAGGCTACGTGGGTTTTCTCCGCGGTAGTTCAAAAGTAAAACCCCTCGCGCGCTTCCATTTTGGCTTATAATAGTAATTAATATTAGTCGATATAATGTATTTGTCAATTAATGTAAAATAGATAAGGTTTATATCATCTGATGTTATACGGTTTGTTTAACGTCCTATCAACAGCTATGGTCATTTCACGCGATAGACTAGGATTTCGTTTGGATTGTTTAACGTCTATCAACAGCTATTCTTATTTAGGACACAGTAGACTAGGACAGCTAGTCATGTGAGAACATGGTAGATTAGGATTTGGTTTCCTTGTTAAGCGTCCTATAAACAGCTATGGCATGACTAAACAGCTGTATGATAGAGTTTGATATTCTTCACTGACGAGTCCTATGAGGACTAAACAGCGTATAGTACGGTTATATAGTCGTGATATGGTATACAATCTAATGGTAGTATTGGTGTTTCTCCTGTACAATACTTAACTGGATAGTATTGCCCACGTTTCATATGATGTTGTCACCTGTTCACGATACTCCAGTGTTTACGTAAGCTCTCGTAACTGATGGAATATCGAGGATGTCACATGCCAGACAACGTGAGTTTTATCCGCGGTGGTTCTACAGCGAGACCTCTCGCGAGCATTTACATTTTGGCCAACGATAGTGATTTATAGCTGATATAAAGTGTGTTTTAATGGATGATAAATAGATAAAGTTTGTATCATCTGATGGTATACTGTTCAAATGCTCCCATCAGAAAAAACCATGGACGACAGCTGATTGCTTTCCTTGTTTCTACCTCATGCATAGATTGGTCTTGAAATATCTTTATCCCAAGTTGCTCGTAAAGTCACACAATCTATGTAATTGAACTTTGCCTTACTTGAGCAAGAGAAAAGTCGAGGTAAAGAACATATTTTTTAGATGGGTTGTTCACTTTGTAATGCAATGGCATGAACTTTGTACTTAGAGCGATGATGAATAAATAAGTAGAGGTAAAATAATCCGCACTGAGAGTAGTTAACTTGTTCTTAGGAGACAATCATATTGTGTTTTGAAATATTGACGGGGAATCGCAATTCATAAACTCAGTCACAGGCGACACGGAGCACACTACAACAGGACAATTAATGTCAAAATATGGTACGCTCCAATTTGGTTTGTATTGTAACGTCTTTCCAACAGTTTTGGTAATTTAAGAACACGGTAGGCTTTGGTTTGGTTTCTGTTGTTTAACGTCTTGTATACAATAGACAGTATGGTAAAGTTTTAAGTAATAGTGACTTATATAAGATGATGTAACATATTTCTCAATTGATGTAAACTAGATGTAGTTGATATCATCTGATGGTATACTGTTCAAATCGCTGTGATAGGAAAAACGAAAAATGGTCGACAGGTGATGGCCATCTTTGTTTTAGCCTCTTGTATGAATCGTTCCTTGAATCTTATTTGTCCCTAGTTTTACCTATAGTCATATAATCTATTTAAATTGTTCTTTGCTTCACAGGAACAAGAAAAAAGTCGAGGTAGAGGAAACAGGTTTGTGCGATAACTTATTCAGTTTGTAATGCAATGACTTGAACAAAGTTGTTAATCGGTGACGAGACAATGAATTGCCATAAATTATTCTGCATTTCGACTGAGAGTTGTTACTTGTACTTGCTGTGTTTTGAAATATTGACAGTGAATCGTGATAAATAAACTCTGTCATTGGTGGTACGGATCACAATACACCGGGACAATTCATGTCAAAACACTACAGTCTAGGATTTCTTTTTTAGGTCATCTGGTTGGTATTGTCTCACGTCCTATAAACATCTATAGTGATTTAAGGACACGATATCTAGGATTTGGCTGGTATTGTTTAACGTCCTATCAACATCTATAGTCATTTAAGGACACGATAGACTAGGATTTGGTTGGTATTGTTAAACGCCGTATAAACACATTTGGTCATTTAGGGACACGATAGACTAGGATTTGTTTGGTATAGTCTAACGTACTATCAACATCAAAAGTTATTTAAGGACACGCTAAACTAGGATTTGGTTGGTGTAGTCAAACGTGCTATCAACAGCCATGCTCATTGAAGAATACGGTGGACTAGGATTTGGTTGGTATTGTTTAACGTCCTATAAAAAGCTAAGTCAGTTAAGGACACGGCAGGAGGATTAAACAGCTGTATGGTACTCTTTTTACATTCCTCCCTGACGAGTTTTAGGAGTATTAAATTTTATATTCATGATCAAGTGTGTCTCCTGCACAATTCTGTGATGGAAATTATTGAATTTGTTACTCACTGGAAAATAGCTAAATCATCCAACTTTGATATGTTTTCACCTGACCATCCTAGATTCCTCATGTGTTAACTATCACATCCGCTCGATGATGACACATGCCAGGCTACGTGGGTTTTCTCCGCGGTAGTTCAAAAGTAAAACCCCTCGCGCGCTTCCATTTTGGCTTATAATAGTAATTAATATTAGTCGATATAATGTATTTGTCAATTAATGTAAAATAGATAAGGTTTATATCATCTGATGTTATACGGTTTGTTTAACGTCCTATCAACAGCTATGGTCATTTCACGCGATAGACTAGGATTTCGTTTGGATTGTTTAACGTCTATCAACAGCTATTCTTATTTAGGACACAGTAGACTAGGACAGCTAGTCATGTGAGAACATGGTAGATTAGGATTTGGTTTCCTTGTTAAGCGTCCTATAAACAGCTATGGCATGACTAAACAGCTGTATGATAGAGTTTGATATTCTTCACTGACGAGTCCTATGAGGACTAAACAGCGTATAGTACGGTTATATAGTCGTGATATGGTATACAATCTAATGGTAGTATTGGTGTTTCTCCTGTACAATACTTAACTGGATAGTATTGCCCACGTTTCATATGATGTTGTCACCTGTTCACGATACTCCAGTGTTTACGTAAGCTCTCGTAACTGATGGAATATCGAGGATGTCACATGCCAGACAACGTGAGTTTTATCCGCGGTGGTTCTACAGCGAGACCTCTCGCGAGCATTTACATTTTGGCCAACGATAGTGATTATAGCTGATATAAAGTGTGTTTTAATGGATGATAAATAGATAAAGTTTGTATCATCTGATGGTATACTGTTCAAATGCTCCCATCGAAAAAACCATGGACGACAGCTGATTTCTTTCCTTGTTTCTACCTCAATCATAGATTGATCTTTAAATATCTTTATCCCAAGTTGCTCGTAAAGTCACACAATCTATGTAATTGAACTTTGCCTTACTTGAGCAAGGAGAAAAGTCGAGGTAAAGAACATATTTTTAGATGGGTTGTTCACTTTGTAATGCAATGGCATGAACCATTGTACTTAGAGCGATGATGAATAAATAAGTAGAGGTAAAATAATCCGCAATGGACTGGAGTAGTTAACTTGTTCTTAGGAGACAATCATATTGTGTTTTGAAATATTGACGGGGAATCGCAATTCATATACTCAGTCACAGGCGACACGGAGCACACTACAACAGGCACAATTAATGTCAAAATATGGTACGCTCCAATTTGGCTTGTATTGTTGTATTGTAACGTCTTTCCAACAGTTTTGGTAATTTAAGAACACGGTAGGCTTTGGTTTGGTTTCTGTTGTTTAACGTCTTGTATACAATAGACAGTATGGTAAAGTTTTAAGTAATAGTGACTTATATAAGATGATGTAACATATTTCTCAATTGATGTAAACTAGATGTAGTTGATATCATCTGATGGTATACTGTTCAAATCGCTGTGATAGGAAAAACGAAAAATGGTCGACAGGTGATGGCCATCTTTGTTTTAGCCTCTTGTATGAATCGTTCCTTGAATCTTATTTGTCCCTAGTTTTACCTATAGTCATATAATCTATTTAAATTGTTCTTTGCTTCACAGGAACAAGAAAAAAGTCGAGGTAGAGGAAACAGGTTTGTGCGATAACTTATTCAGTTTGTAATGCAATGACTTGAACAAAGTTGTTAATCGGTGACGAGACAATGAATTGCCATAAATTATTCTGCATTTCGACTGAGAGTTGTTACTTGTACTTGCTGTGTTTTGAAATATTGACAGTGAATCGTGATAAATAAACTCTGTCATTGGTGGTACGGATCACAATACACCGGGACAATTCATGTCAAAACACTACAGTCTAGGATTTCTTTTTTAGGTCATCTGGTTGGTATTGTCTCACGTCCTATAAACATCTATAGTGATTTAAGGACACGATATCTAGGATTTGGCTGGTATTGTTTAACGTCCTATCAACATCTATAGTCATTTAAGGACACGATAGACTAGGATTTGGTTGGTATTGTTAAACGCCGTATAAACACATTTGGTCATTTAGGGACACGATAGACTAGGATTTGTTTGGTATAGTCTAACGTACTATCAACATCAAAAGTTATTTAAGGACACGCTAAACTAGGATTTGGTTGGTGTAGTCAAACGTGCTATCAACAGCCATGCTCATTGAAGAATACGGTGGACTAGGATTTGGTTGGTATTGTTTAACGTCCTATAAAAAGCTAAGTCAGTTAAGGACACGGCAGGAGGATTAAACAGCTGTATGGTACTCTTTTTACATTCCTCCCTGACGAGTTCTAGGAGGATAAAATTTTATACTCATGATCAAGTGTGTCTCCAGCACAATTCTGTGATGAAAATTATTGAATTTGTTACTCACTGGAAAATAACTAAATCATCCAACTTTGATATGATGTTTTCACCTGACCATCCTAGATTCCTCATGTGTTAACTATCACATCCGCTCGATGATGACACATGCCAGGCTACGTGGGTTTTCTCTGCGGTAGTTCAAAAGTAAAACCCCTCGCGCGCTTCCATTTTGGCTTATAATAGTAATTAATATAGTCGATATAATGTATTTGTCAATTAATGTAAAATAGATAAGGTTTATATCATCTGATGTTATACGGTTTGTTTAACGTCCTATCAACAGCTATGGTCATTTCACGCGATAGACTAGGATTTCGTTTGGATTGTTTAACGTCTATCAACAGCTATTCTTAGGACACAGTAGACTAGGACAGCTAGAGTCATGTGAGAACATGGTAGATTAGGATTTGGTTTCCTTGTTAAGCGTCCTATAAACAGCTATGGCATGACTAAACAGCTGTATGATAGAGTTTGATATTCTTCACTGACGAGTCCTATGAGGACTAAACAGCGTATAGTACGGTTATATATTCGTGATATGGTATACAATCTAATGGTAGTATTGGTGTTTCTCCTGTACAATACTTAACTGGATAGTATTGTCCACGTTTCATATGATGGTGTCACCTGTCCACGATACTCCAGGGTTTACGTAAGCTCTCTAACTGATGGAATATCGAGGATGTCACGTGCCAGACAACGTGAGTTTTATCCGCGGTGGTTCTACAGCAAGACCCATAACGTGCTTTTACATTTTGGCCAACGATAGTGATTAATAGCTGATATAAAGTGTTTCTTGATTGATGTAAAATAGATGAAGTTTGTATCATCTGATGGTATACTGCTTAAATTACTCGGATCGGAAAAACAAACAAAAACAAAAACAAACAAACAAAAAACGGTCGACAGCTGATTGCCATCCTCGTTTCTGCCTCACCAGAGACATATATGACCTCATGCATAGATCGGTCTTTAAATATCTTTATCCCTAGTTGCACGTTAAGTCACACAATCTATATAATTGAACTTTGCTTTATTTGAACAAGAGAAAAGTCGAGGTAGAGAAAACAATTTTTTTTAGATGGGTTGATCACTTTATAATGCAATGACATGAACAATGTACTTAGAGCGATGATGAATAAATAAGTAGTGGAAAAAGAATCCACAAATGGACTGGGGTTTTTTACTTGTACTATGGAGACAATCATATTGTAATCTGAAAATCGCAAATCATAAACTCAGTCACTGGCGATACGGGGCACAATACAACGGGACAATTAATATCAAAATATGATAGTTTAGGATTTTGTTTGTATTGTTTAATGTCCTATAAATAGCTATGGTCATTTAAGGACACGGTAGACAAGGATTTGGTTTGTGCTTGGCAACAGCTATTGTCTCGTAATTACCATAGAAACTATTGGAATAAAGTCTTTTGTTGATCAGTTTGGGCGATCGTTCTGCTGTGGAGCACGTGTGATCCAATCATCTTAGCATGTTCAGCCGTGGGGCGCATGTTATACAGGAGCACATGTAATACACACATCTTATATTGTAGCTCGTTCTGCTGTGGAGTGCGAGTAACACTTACAGCTTGACTAGTTGTGCTGTGGAGCGTGTGCAAAACATACGTCTTGGAACGTTATTATGTGGAGCACGTGTAATACATAGATCTTGGCTTATTATGCTGTGGGCATGTGAAATAGGAACATCTTGGCTTGTTCTCTAGCGGAGCGTGTGCAAAACATGTCTTGGCTCGACCTGATTTGGAGCACGTGCAATACATGTCTTGGCTCGACCTGATTTGGAGCACGTGCAATACATGTCTTGGCTCGACCTGATTTGGAGCACGTGCAATACATGTCTTGGCTCGTTCTGCTGCAGAGCATGTCTAATACATACGTCTAGACTCGACCTGCTGTGGAGCGGTAGTAATCCATATGTCTCGGCTCGACCTGCTGTGGAGCGGGTGTAATCCATATGTCTCGGCTCGACCTGCTGTGGAGCGGTAGTAATCCATACGTCTCGGCTCGACCTGCTTTGGAACACGTGTAATCCAGATGTCTCGGCTCGACCTGCTGTGGAGCGGGTGTAATCCAGATGTCTCGGCTCGACCTGCTGTGGAGCGGGTGTAATCCATACGTCTAGACTCGACCTGCTGTGGAGCGGGTGTAATCCAGATGTCTCGGCTCGACCTGCTTTGGAACACGTGTAATACACGTCCCGGCTCGACCTGCTGTGGAGCACGTGTAATACACGTCCCGGCTCGACCTGCTTTAGAGCATGTGTAATACATTGGACCTTTAATATGAATCAAGGTTATTTTCATTCACAAACTAGGTCCCATCCAAGAAAGAGACTAGTCAAGGAGCATGACTGACCTAAGCCTTGGAGTAGTATAGGGTCTCTTTAACACAGATTCGACTCACTTTTGATATTGGCATCAACATTCTTCCAACAAGGTGGTGATTTCAACTTAACCTAACTGCTTTAGTCATGAATTAAATAGTTGAATTATAATTACATTGGCTATTATAATATCTGAAAACCAAGATATTGAATTTATCTCCATTTCACATAAACATTATACAGACCATCATTCATGCCATGGAAAAGCTGTCCAATTCAAAATGAAAACTGAAGATCAGAAAAGTGAATGATGGGAAGTCAAATTTATTTCCATAAATATCCAATTTCTATATACCTTATCTATGTCCATTTTCGCTTTTTCATTCACATATCTGGATACTGTTGCTTGTCAATGAAAGTAACAAAATGCATTTTTTTTAATTTTTTCTAAGTAAAATTACTTCTGTATACGAGTAATGTGTTATGTGATGCAAATTTGATTGTATATGTTGCATTGATAGAGAAGAGCTCGCAAGTTGTAAGAACTTGTCTCATCCATTTGTCATTTTGGACAAAAATGTCTTAATTAATGAAAGTAAAACAAAAATATTCCCACCCATTCGGCCCATGATTCTTTTAAGATAACACCAAAGCAAAAAAATAAGCATTTCATTAATACAATTACTCTATCTTATTTTACTGTAGTAAAATGAGGGATGTCTGTCAGAACATATATTTAAAGAAAGAACAATGAAAATGTTTTAAAAGCAGCAAATATGCAGTAATTTTACAAGAATGCAGTACTCATATACATAAAGGGCAACAACTCTGTCAAAATCTGGGATCTGGATTCCCTATATACATGTATAGTGATGGTGAGTCTTCCAAGTTTCTTAAGGAAAATGCTGTAAACTAAGGGACTGATTATCTCACCAAGACAGTATCTATAGATTGACGAGCTGATCTGTCCTGTGGGCTACATACACTCCTAAATTCAAGATACTTCATTTTTATATAACATCTGTCTTTCAAGAGACACTCCTCTTACTTCATATCCAAATCCTGGTACAAAGAGGAAATAAAAAAAAAATGCTACATTATTTTTTAAAAATCAGAAAGTTTACACAAATATATTAGGATAAATCTCAATGAACAAAAGTAGCTTGGTTTGTTTAATATTCATTTTTGCCAGCAAAAATAAAGCTACTTATTTTGGAGTGATCTAATTTTGATGGCAGTATCACAAATTTGAACATATTTGTACCATGATACTAAACACACATTACTTGGTAGAGAAATAGTGTGCAGAAAGTGTAATGAGTACAAGGTATGATTTGGCTCAATTCTTTCCAGTGGTTTTTTCTATAATGGCTCCATAAACGTAAGAAAAAATATTCTGGTTGATCTATTTAACATAATCTCTGTGAAAATTTACTTTAATTGGTGGAGGACTCCTTTCTCTTAATAGAAGTTATTTTACCGCTATATTCACCAACTAAAAGTGCATTACAAACGATGACATAATTTTTTCACATTATGGGCTGGCTACCTATATTTCTAAGCCAATGAAAATGCTGTTACAAGCAAGAATAAATTATCAGGTTACGATATGATTAAAATGATCTCGGATAATTTGTACATTTTATTTATTCTAGTTTCTGGAAGAGACATTGCTGAGTAGTTTAAAGTTTGAATATTTAACCTTTTCAAATCTATTTTAATCCTTCCATCCTATTATTGGTATAAATCATTACAATAAGTAACAAATGATACTTATTATCAAAACAGTTGTCCTACCACATCGAGTCACCTAATCCATAAATCAATACCTGGGTACTGGTCACACATTGACCAACTACAGGTTTGTAAAACACCAGGTAATTTGACGATTACCACAGAGGTATGAGAAATGAAATTCAGTGTAGTGTATTCAGAGTTGTACACAGATCATGTTCTGAGTCAAAAATTTGGGGTTGTACTGTATCAATCACTGTCCGAGGCAGATTTAGCAGGCGATCCACCACCACTTTCTGAACCAGCTGGTGACCCTGGTGCCGAACCAGCCTCACTGCCACTTTTTGACCCTGCAAGTGACCTTCGACCTCCACCAGAATCACTGTCTGATCCACTTTTTCTCCCTCTATCAGATTCACTTCCAGATCTACGAGGTGAACCTCTCTCTGAACTGGATCCAGAGCCTGAGCCTCGTCCTGAACGTGAACTCTTGCGTGAGCGTCCACTGTCCGAGCCCGAACCAGAATTCCTCTCATTGTCTGAACCGCTACCATCACCACTGCTAGCAGAGGACAAAATTCGCCGATTCCTTCCGACACCTTCCTCTTTCTCGGAGTCACTGCCACTGTAACAAAAAACACAATCAATAAACACCCTAACAACTATCAAAGCATCTGTCTTGAAATAAGTCATCTGATTTTTCCTCTTTTAATCTTAATGAAGACTGAGCTAATCCATTTGAATTAAATATTCTTTTTGAGTTAGGGAGTAAATGCAACTGAAGAAATGTCAAAAATTAAACCAATAATCCAGTCAATGGCTTTAATATTTCTTACAATACAACAATACTGCTTACTAATGGATTGAGGATGTAAGTATGTAGTGTATTTTACAGGGTACAAACTCAGGGGGCTTGTGAACTGAAAATGGGCAAAAGATGGGGTGGGGTGGGATTGGCTGGGCTTATCATTAGATAAGACCCTATGTCAGAAAAAAAAATTTTGGCCACCACCTTGCATTAGAATATTGAAGAGGATAGCCAGATCAATGATCTATGACTGAAATATTTTATAAAAAATTTTCAATACGTTGTTTATTCCAATTCAGATCTTGACAATGAATTACAAATGACAGGTAAAATCCTAAGTTACATTTAAGGTTTGGAAAACGTATTGTGTTCAGTCACGGCATAATTTGAGAAGACAAACAAAAATATATGAGCCATTTCCTCATTGTTTAATTTTCACACAAGAAGATAAATTGCAGAAAAATATATTTCGAAGAATTAATATGTATATCTGTCTACTGGCATGACTGGGACTACAGTAAAGTACACTTGCTTCATGATTATTTTTATAATTATGATAAAATCTGTGTTTTGTATAGACTGTCACCTGCTCAATCTGTTTAAAATTATACTTATTTGTCATATCATGACAGATTAAGTACTACACATGCATTGTGACTTGCTATTTCAAAAACAATTAGGTTAGACATCGAGAGACAAATTCCAAGCATGGCTGCCATGTTTACATACACAATGAGGCACACACAATGGATTCGTTTCTGTAAAGCTGATCGAGAAAGTTAGGATTACCCCACCCAGGTATAAGTTGACTTGATATTATATTTTATAATTAACATATACCATCACAATACAAATAAAAAACCACAAAACTTATTAACATACGGATCATCAATTTTGAGTCTCCTTGCTCCTTCAGAGTCGGACCCTTCACTGGATGATATGATCTCCTTGGAGACGACCTTTCGGCGCTGTTTTGCTGTGAGCCCATCTTCATCCAGTTTTTTCTTTGACACCTTTTCTTTCCTCCCCTTTCGTTTCCTTGCTGGACGGTCATCATCATCATCACTGTCATCGCCACCTCGTCTCGACCTGCATCAAAGTCAACATTCTTACAAATTTTCTCTACCTGGTATATCATTTGGAAAGAAATGTTCTGATAGGTAGTGTTTCTATTTCTCTGAACTACTTATCAGTCATATGGTTCTGTGCATTCACAAAGCAAATTTTATTACCTAAATACTCATATGTTCATTACAGGAAAAACACATCACCATTGTCATGGCACTTTTTCAAAATTTCAGAATTGGATTTTAACTCTGATTTCAGTGAGGTATAAGAGTGATCAGTGTTCGAGATATTTTACTGTACATGAAAGTTGTTTCTTAATAAATTTGTCTTGATCATAATTCATGAGTTATCTTTTGCATTTCTGTTTTTGGGTTTTTTTTTCAATAAAATAATCACCCTAACCAGCTTCTAAGATGGACATCATCAAGTAAGAGTAAAACACAGCAAATAATCTAGCATTTCAAGAAACCAAAAACTTTTCTCTGTCTTTAGAAAACATGTAAAGATTTTTTAATTCTCTGAATCATGATTAATGTTTTAAACAAGAGGCCAAGAGGGCCTGCATCACTCACAGAGGGCCTGCATCACTCACCTGAATATTTCAGTAATCTTAATATTTTAAGTAAAATTACAATTCTTCCAACTATGGTTTAAACCAAATATGGACAAAACCCTGTCGTTCTTCAAGAAGGAGTTCAATTTTCTGTTGCTATCTTTTCCCCTATCTCTGTCCCCTTCACCATCAGAACCCTAGTCTATACTTACTTTCCTGTTGCTATCTTTTCCCCCTATCTCTGTCCCCTTAACCATCAGAACCCTAGTCTATACTTACTACTTACTTTCCTGTTGCTATCTTGCGTTTCTTCCCCTATCTCTGTCCCCTTCACCATCAGAACCCTAGTCTATACTTACTTTCCTGTTGCCCTCTTGCGTTTTTTCTTGCCCCGTTCTCGTTCCCCTTCACCATCAGAACCCTAGTCTATACTTACTTTCCTGTTGCTATCTTTTTCCCCTATCTCTGTCCCCTTAACCATCAGAACCCTAGTCTATACTTACTACTTACTTTCCTGTTGCTATCTTGCGTTTCTTCCCCTATCTCTGTCCCCTTCACCATCAGAACCCTAGTCTATACTTACTTTCCTGTTGCCCTCTTGCGTTTTTTCTTGCCTCGTTCTCGTTCCCCTTCACCATCAGATCCCTAGTCTATACTTACTTTCCTGTTGCCCTCTTGCGTTTTTTCTTGCCCCGTTCTCGTTCCCCTTCACCATCAGATCCCTAGTCTATACTTACTTTCCTGTTGCCCTCTTGCGTTTTTTCTTGCCCCGTTCTCGTTCCCCTTCACCATCAGATCCACTGTCAAACTTCTTCCTTCTTTTCCTTCTCGGTGCTTCGTCGCCACTCTCTGAAAGGATCTCACCATCATCATTGTGCTTCTTCCTCTGCAAAAAAGGAAAGTAACCAGCATTAACAACTAACTGTTCCCTTTACCCCTAATGTCCCCCTCTAATCGTTCACTTACCCTTTACCCCTAATGTCCCCCTCTAATCGTTCACTAACCTTTACCCCTAATGTCCCCCTCTAACCATTCACTTACCCTTTACCCCTAATGTCCCCCTCTAACCGTTCACTTACCCTTTACCCCTAATGTCCCCTCTAACCATTCACTTACCCTTTACCCCTAATGTCCCCCTCTAACCGTTCACTTACCCTTTACCCCTAATGTCCCCCTCTAACCGTTCACTTACCCTTTACCCCTAATGTCCCCCTCTAACCATTCACTTACCCTTTACCCCTAATGTCCCCCTCTAATCGTTCCATTACCCTTTACCCCTAATGTCCCCTCTAACCATTCACTTACCCTTTACCCCTAATGTCCCCTCTAATCATTCACTTACCTTTTACCCCTAATGTCCCCCTCTAACCATTCACTTACCCTTTACCCCTAATGTCGCCTCTAACCGTTCCATTACCCTTTACCCCTAATGTCCCCCTCTAATCATTCACTTACCCTTTACCCCTAATGTCCCCCTCTAACCATTCACTTACCCTTTACCCCTAATGTCCCCTCTAACCATTCACTTACCCTTTACCCCTAATGTCCCCTCTAATCATTCACTTACCCTTTACCCCTAATGTCCCCCTCTAACCATTCACTTACCCTTTACCCCTAATGTCCCCTCTAACCGTTCCATTACCCTTTACCCCTAATGTCCCCTCTAATCAATCACTTACCCTTTACCCCTAATGTCCCCCTCTAACCATTCCGTTACCCTTTACCCCTAATGTCCCCTCTAATCATTCACTTACCCTTTACCCCTAATGTCCCCCTCTAACCGTTCCGTTACCCTTTACCCCTAATGTCCCCCTCTAACCATTCACTTACCCTTTACCCCTAATGTCCCCCTCTAACCGTTCACTTACCCTTTACCCCTAATGTCCCCCTCTAACCATTCACTTACCCTTTACCCCTAATGTCCCCCTCTAACCATTCACTTACCCTTTACCCCTAATGTCCCCCTCTAACCATTCCGTTACCCTTACCCCTAATGTCCCCCTCTAACCGTTCCGTTACCCTTTACCCCTAATGTCCCCCTCTAACCATTCCGTTACCCTTTACCCCTAATGTCCCCCTCTAACCATTCCGTTACACTTTACCCCTAATGTCCCCCCTCTAATCATTCACTTACCCTTTACCCCTAATGTCCCCTCTAATCATTCACTTACCCTTTACCCCTAATGTCCCCCTCTAACCGTTCACTTACTCTTTACCCCTAATGTCCCCTCTAACCATTCACTTACCCTTTACCCCTAATGTCCCCCTCTAATCGTTCCATTACCCTTTACCCCTAATGTCCCCTCTAACCATTCACTTACCCTTTACCCCTAATGTCCCCTCTAACCATTCACTTACCCTTTACCCCTAATGTCCCCCTCTAATCGTTCCATTACCCTTTACCCCTAATGTCCCCCTCTAACCATTCACTTACCCTTTACCCCTAATTTCCCCCTCTAATCGTTCACTTACCCTTTACCCCTAATGTCCCCCTCTAACCATTCACTTACCCTTTACCCCTAATGTCCCCCTCTAATCGTTCACTTACCCTTAACCCCTAATGTCCCCTCTAACCGTTCCATTACCCTTTACCCCTAATGTCCCCCTCTAATCATTCACTTACCCTTTACCCCTAATGTCCCCTCTAATCATTCACTTACCCTTTACCCCTAATGTCCCCTCTAATCGTTCACTTACCCTTTACCCCTAATGTCCCCTCTAATCGTTCCATTACCCTTTACCCCTAATGTCCCCCTCTAATCGTTCACTTACCCTTTACCCCTAATGTCCCCTCTAATCGTTCACTTACCCTTTACCCCTAATGTCCCCCTCTAACCATTCACTTACCCTTTACCCCTAATGTCCCCTCTAATCGTTCACTTACCTTTTACCCCTAATGTCCCCCTCTAACCATTCCGTTACCCTTTACCCCTAATGTCCCCCTCTAACCATTCCGTTACCCTTTACCCCTAATGTCCCCCTCTAACCATTCCGTTACCCTTTACCCCTAATGTCCCCCTCTAATCGTTCACTTACCCTTTACCCCTTATGTCCCCCTCTAACCGTTCACTTACCCTTTACCCCTAATGTCCCCTCTAACCGTTCCGTTACCCTTTACCCCTAATGTCCCCCTCTAATCGTTCACTTACCCTTTACCCCTAATGTCCCCCTCTAATCAATCACTTACCCTTTACCCCTAATGTCCCCTCTAACCATTCTCTTACCCTTTACCCCTAATGTCCCCCTGTAATCGTTCACTTACCCTTTACCCCTAATGTCCCCCTCTAACCATTCCGTTACCCTTTACCCCTAATGTCCCCCTCTAATCAATCACTTACCCTTTACCCCTAATGTCCCCCTCTAATCGTTCACTTACCCTTTACCCCTAATGTCCCCCTCTAACCATTCCGTTACCCTTTACCCCTAATGTCCCCCTCTAATCAATCACTTACCCTTTACCCCTAATGTCCCCTCTAACCGTTCCCTTACCCTTTACCCCTAATGTCCCCTCTAACCATTCACTTACCCTTTACCCCTAATGTCCTCTCTCTAACCGTTCCCTTACCCTTTACCCCTAATGTCCCCCTCTAACCGTTCCGTTACCCTTTACCCCTAATGTCCCCCTCTAACCGTTCCGTTTCCCCTAATGTCCCCCTCTAACCGTTCCGTTACCCTTTACCCCTAATGTCCCCCTCTAACCATTCACTTACCCTTTACCCCTAATGTCCCCCTCTAACCATTCCGTTACCCTTTACCCCTAATGTCCCCCTCTAACCATTCCGTTACCCTTTACCCCTAATGTCCCCCTCTAACCATTCCATTACCCTTTACCCCTAATGTCCCCCTCTAATCATTCACTTACCCTTTACCCCTAATGTCCCCCTCTAACCATTCCGTTACCCTTTACCCCTAATGTCCCCTCTAACCGTTCCCTTACCCTTTACCCCTAATGTCCTCTCTCTAACCGTTCCGTTACCCTTTACCCCTAATGTCCCCCTCTAACCGTTCCGTTACCCTTTACCCCTAATGTCCCCCTCTAACCGTTCCGTTACCCTTTACCCCTAATGTCCCCCTCTAACCGTTCACTTACCCTTTACCCTAATGTCCCCCTCTAACCATTCCATTACCCTTTACCCCTAATGTCCCCCTCTAATCGTTCTCTTACCCTTTACCCCTAATGTCCCCTCTAACCATTCACTTACCCTTTACCCCTAATGTCCTCCTCTAATCGTTCACTTACCCTTTACCCCTTATGTCCCCCTCTAACCGTTCACTTACCCTTTACCCCTAATGTCCCCTCCTAACCGTTCACTTACCTTACCCCTAATGTCCCCCTCTAACCGTTCACTTACCCTTTACCCCTAATGTCCCCCTCTAACCGTTCACTTACCCTTTACCCCTAATATCCCCCTTTAACCGTTCCGTTACCCTTTACCCCTAATGTCCCCTCTAACCATTCACTTACCCTTTACCCCTAATGTCCCCTCTAACCATTCACTTACCCTTTACCCCTAATGTCCCCTCTAACCGTTCCGTTACCCTTTACCCCTAATGTCCCCCTCTAACCGTTCCATTACCCTTTACCCCTAATGTCCCCCTCTAACCGTTCCATTACCCTTTACCCCTAATGTCCCCCTCTAACCGTTCCATTACCCTTTACCCCTAATGTCCCCTCTAACCATTCACTTACCCTTTACCCCTAATGTCCCATCTAACCGTTCGGTTACCCTTTACCCCTAATGTACCCCTCTAACCGTTCCCTAACCCTTTACCCCTGATGTCCCCCACTAACCGCTCACTTACCCTTTATCCCTGATGTCCCCCACTAACCGTTCCCTAACCCTTTACCCCTGATGTCCCCCACTAACCGTTCACTTACCCTTTACCCCTAATGTCCCCCTCTAATCGTTCCATTACCCTTTACCCCTGATGTCCCCCACTAACCGCTCACTTACCCTTTACCCCTAATGTCCCCCTCTAACCGTTCCATTACCCTTTACCCCTAATGTCCCCCTCTAATCGTTCCATTACCCTTTTCCCCTAATGTCCCCCTCTAACCGTTCCGTTACCCTTTACCCCTAATGTCCCCTCTAACCGTTCCGTTACCCCTAATGTCCCCCTCTAACCGTTCCGTTACCCTTTACCCCTAATGTCCCCCTCTAACCGTTCACTTACCCTTTACCCCTAATGTCCCCCCTTTAACCATTCACTTACCCTTTACCCCTAATGTCCCCCTCTAATCGTTCACTTACCCTTTACCCCTTATGTCCCCCTCTAACCGTTCACTTACCCTTTACCCCTAATGTCCCCTCTAACCGTTCACTTACCCTTTATCCCTAATATCCCCCTTTAACCGTTCCGTTACCCTTTACCCCTAATGTCCCCTCTAACCATTCACTTACCCTTTACCCCTAATGTCCCCTCTAACCATTCACTTACCCTTTACCCCTAATGTCCCCTCTAACCGTTCCGTTACCCTTTACCCCTAATGTCCCCCTCTAACCGTTCCATTACCCTTTACCCCTAATGTCCCCCTCTAACCGTTCCATTACCCTTTACCCCTAATGTCCCCCTCTAACCGTTCCATTACCCTTTACCCCTAATGCCCCCTCTAACCGTTCCATTACCCTTTACCCCTAATGTCCCCCTCTAATCGTTCCATTACCCTTTACCCCTGATGTCCCCCACTAACCGCTCACTTACCCTTTTCCCCTAATGTCCCCCTCTAACCGTTCCGTTACCCTTTACCCCTAATGTCCCCCTCTAACCGTTCCGTTACCCCTAATGTCCCCCTCTAACCGTTCCGTTACCCTTTACCCCTAATGTCCCCCTCTAACCGTTCACTTACCCTTTACCCCTAATGTCCCCCCTTTAACCGTTCACTTACCCTTTACCCCTAATGTCCCCTCTAATCGTTCACTTACCCTTTACCCCTAATGTCCCCCTCTAACCGTTCCCTAACCCTTTACCCCTAATGTCCCCCACTAACCGCTCACTTACCCTTTACCCCTAATGTCCCCTCCAACCATTCACTTACCCTTTACCCCTAATGTCCCCCACTAACCGCTCACTTACCCTTTATCCCTGATGTCCCCCACTAACCGCTCACTTACACTTTACCCCTGATGTCCCCCACTAACAGTTCCGTTACCCTTTACCCCTAATGTCCCCTCTAATCGTTCACTTACCCTTTACCCCTAATGTCCCCCTCTAATCGTTCACTTACTCTTTACCCCTAATGTCCCCCTCTAATCGTTCACTTACTCTTTACCCCTAATGTCCCCCTCTAATCGTTTACTTACCCTCTACCTCTATTGTCCCCCTCTAACCGTTCTCCAACATTAACATACCCTGTTGTTTCCACTACTATCACACTTACCCTGCCCACACTTTTACGAGGTTTATCCTCCACCTCTGGTTCCAGTGCAATCTTTTTGGCCTTCTCCACAATCTTGGCTCGCTCCTCCATCATGCGCCGACCTTTCTCCACCCTGACCTTTTGTTTCTCTTCCTGGTAATTTGAATATCCTCAATTAGCATTGTTTTAACTAAAACAGATCACTCACTTAAACAACAAGAAGCCCATGGGCCAATGGTCACCTGAGGTTTGATATATTTTGGCATATTTGATCCCTGTGACCTTGAATTTGAGATCAATGTCATTCACCCAAGCATGCTACATGTCAAATATCAAGTTTTTAAGTGTGTTGGTTCTTCAGGAGAAGATGTTTAAATTATTTTAACATATTTGACCCCCGTGACTTTGAATGATGGTCAAAGTCATTCATTTCAACAATCTTGAGAGCCCTTCAAGCCAGCATGCTATAAGCCAAATGTGTTGTTCATCTGAACAATCGCCATATCAATAACCAGGGTCATTTAAAGCTAGATTTTCTTGTAGTAGTTGGTGGCTACCTCATCAAACAACATACAGAAGACAGGTCACTTTTTACCCAAGCAAGCAGGGTAAAGTGCCTGGTTAGTGTTACCTCATCTTGTCTATGCTTCTCTCTGATAGCCTCTCTTTCTTCCTCGTGTCGTTTCCTCATTTCACGTTCTGCTTCGTCAATCTTGCGTGCTCTTGCTACATGGTATTGAGCTTGACTGAGTAAATCGGAACATTGTCTGAAACATTTAATAGGTTACAATGACTTAAAGGATTTAAGTGTTCAGCAGTCGAGACAACAGGGCTCTAGTTAAACACAATTAGGTACATAAATGAAAACGGTTGAATACCAGGTATGTGTACTTGATTCTGATCAGTCTTTATTGCAGTAGATGTGATTATTTCTGTAAGGGTTTAACATCTTAATTGAGAGGGGGGATTTTCACTGCTGAATGCCTGCATATATAGCGTAGATATTAAATTGAGCTCACCCTCCAGCTAGACGAATAATTTGAACATTGTATAAAATCTTGAATCTGGAATGTGTGTTAGGATAGCCATGGATAGATATAAGCATATTCCAGGTTTGATAATGGTGTACTTCTAACATCAAACTCAACCCCAAAATAAACACAAAGTTTCAACACTGGTTTGATAATTATCTTAGTCCATTTGGCCAACAAGTATAGGCTTAAATTAAAATACCAAAATACCCCCCACTTGATAGCATGGAAGCACCCTATATACATTATAGACATGTGTAAATAGGGATGCATTGCAAAACAAATATCAAATTTCGTAAAACCTTCATTTTAACTCCAAAAATCTGTCTTTCTGAAAAGTGAGGAGAAAAAAAATCTTCTATATAAATTTTTTTCCAATAATGCTAATTTGTTAGTGTATTGGAGAAGCAAACAAAATTTCAAATCATTTTTTTTTTTAAATCTAAGGTTTTTAATCTAAAAATACAGCAAACAAAAAATAAAATCGATGTTATCTGCAGGATGTGTTGAGATGTCATACTACAGTGGAACTTCCCTTAGCCGATCATGCAAGGTACATGAATATTTGGCCGTTTAGAGAGGGTTTGGTTTGGAGAAGGGATCCTTTTTGATTGGTCAGGATCCAGGAATAATACTGATTGGATGATGTTTTGTATCTTTGAAGCAGTGTTAATATTATAGAGGTTAATGAACACATACAATGCAGAATTCATAAAAATTAATCTAATTAAATAAGTTCTAATACTGATTGTTAACATATACCATAATTACATTCTTCACAATGCTGTCATGGGCACTGACCTGCATCAGGCCTGTCGCTACACTTCTGTGGTTATGGGGCACAATAAGGGGTATTTATTTTATTCCAAACTAGAATGGTTTTACAAAAAGAAAAAAGAACTATGATTTTAAACATTAGCCAGTTCCTACGGACCTAATTCAGGATATCAATATTGCATTTTAAAATGAAACCTGATCTACTATTAGCTTCCTTATCAAATGCATATTTGCCCTCTGCAAAATTAACCTGTTCAAGGCCTCAGGCAAATGAGATGCGAACCTCCAGCTTTCTAGCTCTACTTGTTTTTCTGATGGTAAGCATACTGTACCGCTTCAATGATGCATAATGATTTGGTTTCATCTTGACTGCTTTGATAACTACACAAACCATAATTCTCCTCTATTTGTAGGTGTTAAACTTACTTACTATACACATATACCCCAAGACAAAGCAAACAATAATAATCAACACAGGTGTTGATTTTATGGTCGGTTGGCCGGACACTTGGCAAGTTCGCTAAGGTAAGGCCCGTTTACAGAAGTAATTTTGGGAATATTTTAACAATTCTGTACACAAAATAAGTTTGGTATTCCATAATTCAGAGGAATCAGAATTGGCAGGTTTTTATTGCTATAATAAAGAAAGACCAATCCTAGGCCTGTACATTGCTATTTCAATTGGGTATCAATAGGTGATCGGTTTTGAGAAGGATCAATTTTGGGAAGTTGCACTGTAAAATGCACCTTTATTCCAGGTTTGGTTGAAAAAATATTGATACTTTTGAGCAACAGATCTAAACCAAAAACCTTACAGTGAAATGTTGACAACACTATCGCTGTCGCTGCCAGACAAGTAATGCCTATGTCTCGCCACACAACTCTGTCGCATGCGAAACAAAAACCTGAAGAACCTTTATACCCCATTTTTCAGAGCAGGTATAACAAAAGTGATTATTATTGGCTATGTTATATATTTATACCTGGCTTCTGCCTCAGCTTGAGCTGGATCAAACTTCATCCGGTCGCCATGCTGACTGAGGTAGCAAAAGTACCTGCGGGAGGAAATAGTCAAACAATGTACATCACCCAATAGGACAACTTTTAATAAAAGTTGAACAAAAGAACATTTTGGCACTGTAGGAATTTAGAAATAGCAACAGTACAACATTATAACTGAAGGTCAAATGAATAAACGACCGTGTCTAATACTCTGATGAAAACATCTTCATAAAGGATTGGCAGTATATGTTGATGATGAAAATATTTTTGGAAGAAGCCAACAGGACTGGCTAGTTGTATGTTGACACAGTACTGAGGGAAAAGATCAGTTAATTGTTTCTGTCACTGGTGTGAAAATAAGTCTAGTGTATACCATGCCACTGACAGGATTTGTTGGTTGTTTTTGATATTTCATCTCAGGTGACATAAAAATTCTCACATACTACAAAGGGTGATTCCGTGGTTGTTAGATGTGAGATAAATTGATCTCATTTGAGGCAGAGAAAGACATCTGGCACATTACCTAATTATTATGATTGGCTAGTTGTGTCTGGACAATGTACTCTAAGGCAAAAATCTTAATGATTGCAGTACTAGTATTACATATAATTTTTAGTTTGCAAATCATGAAAGTATATTTGCACATACAATTCACAGCCCTTCATAAATGATTGAATAACTTACTTATGGGCAAGTTCCAGATCTCGCACAGCACACAGGACTGTTTTCAAGCTACTCTTCTCATCTTTCAAGATGGATGTGGCTAACTTCTGTTGAACCAGGGCAATGTTGTACAACAGTACAGTGTCACTGGGGGAAACATGGCGTGCCTGAAATATGTCAGTATAAAGAGGAAAGTGTCACTGGGGAAACATGGCGTGCCTGAAATATGTCAGTATAGAGAGTACAGTGTCACTGGGGGAAACATGGCATGCCTGAAATATGTCAGTATAGAGAGGAAAGTGTCACTGAGGGAAACATGGCGTGCCTGAAATATGTCAGTGTAGAGAGGAAAGTGTCACTAGGGGAAACATGATGTGCCTGAAATATGTCAGTATAGAGAGTACAGTGTCACTAGGGAAACATGGTGTGTCTGAAATATGTCAGTATAGAGAGTACAGTGTCACTGTGGGAAACATGGTGTGTCTGAAATATGTCAGTGTAGAGAGGAAAGTGTCACTGGGGAAACATGGCGTGCCTGAAATATGTCAGTGTAGAGAGTACAGTGTCACTGGGGAAACATGGCGTGCCTGATATATGTCAGTATAGAGAGTACAGTGTCACTGGGGGAAACATGGCGTGCCTGAAATATGTCAGTATAGAGAGTACAGTGTCACTGAGGGAAACATGGCGTGCCTGAAATATGTCAGTATAGAGAGTACAGTGTCACTGAGGGAAACATGGCGTGCCTGATATATGTCAGTATAGAGAGTACAGTGTCACTGGGGGAAACATGGTGTGTCTGAAATATGTCAGTATAGAGAGTACAGTGTCACTGAGGGAAACATGGTGTGCCTGATATATGTCACTGAGGAAAACATGGCGTGCCTGATATATGTCAGTGTAGAGAGTACAGTGTCACTGGGAGAACATGGCGTGCCTGATATATGTCAGTATAGAGAGTACAGTGTCACTGGGGAAACATGGCGTGCCTGATATATGTCAGTATAGAGAGTACAGTGTCACTGGGAGAAACATGGTGTGCCTGAAATATGTCAGTAAGGAGAGTTACTGTTACATGGAGTGCCTGATTTATGTCAGTGAGGTATAAGCCTACCTTCAGCAGGATGTTCTTACACTCGCGGAGGCGGCCACACTTGTAGTAGGCTCTGGCCAGGTAAACCATCACCTCCATGTTGTGGTACTTGTAAAACTTCTTAAGGCAGTTCTCGTACTGAAGTATTATAAATCAATTTGTCATACATATTATCAAAAATAAAGTATATATCTTAAACAAACAAATGTGTTATTTCGCATGAAAGAATGCAGCATAACCCCTTTCTCTGGACAATGGAATCAGAATATTACCATGAGGGTTGAGACTCCCCATATCTAGAACTTTCCCCAAATGGAGCCCCTTGTACCTCTTCATCATAGAATATTAATTGATAATGATTATTTTTTGAAGGACATGTATATTTTTTTTCATTTTCAGAATTTTCAGGATAAATTCTTGTTACGAACTTACATACAATAGAAATATGGCACCAGGTAAAACATATAAAATGATTTTCTAACAATCATAAACACTATACACTCAATATGTTATAGAAAACAATATATTGATTTAAACAACAAGCATTCTGTGAGTATTGCTAAACCAATACATGTCCCCTACCAGTGTTCTCAAGTTAAAACTTTAGCTAAATTTGAGTAAAAAAGTTTAGCCAAAACTGAAACATAATCATTTTATGAAAATAAGTTCATTGCAAACAATGTGTAAATTCAACTCTATTGGGTTGAATAAACAATGTTTCCTGCCCCTAAAAGATATTCAGGTATTCTTTTTGTATGTCTACTGTACAGAGTAAGAATCTAAAGTGAATTTAAAGTGAAATGTGTAATAACAGCCTTGGATTGAAATATAACCATGATTCTACATAGCACAGCATAGTAGTAATATCATTATTAAGTGAATGGAGAGCCATTACAAAACTTTAACCTTAAGAATACAGAGAAAACAGTTAAGTCCATAATATGGAAAACAAAATCCAAAAAATGAAAATAATTTTTTTTTCATTTTTTTAACTGTACAAAAGTAATGCCACACACCTAAAGAACCTCTATGCAAAGAATCAGCATCCTAATACCATTACTAAGTGAATGGTGTGCCATTATAAAACTTTAACCAAAACTTTAACCTGAAGAATACATAGAAAAAGTTAAGTTCATAATATGCCAAAAATTCCAAAAAATGAAAATATTTTTTTCCGTTTTAACCGTACAAAAGTAATGCCACACACCCAAAGAACCTCCACGCAAAGAATCAGCATCCTAATACCATTATTAAGTGAATGGTGTGCCATTATAAAACTTTAACCAAAACTTTAACCGGACGGACTGACAGACGGACGGACAGACGGACGCAGGCAAAACCTATAGTCCCCCCGGTTTCACCGGTAGGGGACTAATAAATATACAGGTGAACTTTAAAAATTCCAAATGATATTTCTCTAATGGAGTCAGGATATTTATATTTTTGATGAATTATATAATCAATTTGCAATATTGAATTATTACAAAAAACTGTCTCGAAATAAGTGTACAATATGTACTCATTGCATCAATATATATAAACTGGATCTCCTACGTTGTAATTGTTACAATTGTTTACACTTTCTCAGACTCCATTTCTAATGGGTTAAATTGAAGTTATAAAATCTCACACGATTACAGGAAATACCAGTCGACATCAAATCAAGTGTTTATCGGTGAAAACTTGAAGTTTACAGTATTTGTGAATTTTTCACAAAAAGTGGTATAATTTTGTCAATAGTTTGGAAAGTAAGTTTCAGAAAAACAATAACCAACTAGGTAGTTCAAGGTGAAAAGGACAAAAATATTAGCGACTTCTAATTACAAAATCTGTAGTTACTAATATTTTGTCCTATTTCCCTTGAACTACGTAGTTGTTTTGCTCATATATTTGTTGTTTTTCTAAAACTACCTCTGACATTCAGAGCCTTCTTGAAAGGCTAAATATGTGTGAATAGTACCTCTCACTATGATATTTTGAAGCTGACGATTTTTTAATCTCACCATTTGTCAAAAACAGCTTTATTCAAAGATGTTTCAAAGTAGAAAGTCTTTTTTGTTAATTCAAAAACATATACCGTTCTGAGATTTGTTTAATTTCTAAAATTTACAAACTAATGTTAGCATTTATAGCTGTCCCATGACTCATGTTTTAATAAAACTCAAGAAACACAATAAAAAAATATACAGAAAATATGAATAGTTTGTGGTATATAGTAGAGCTACAACGATCACAAATTCAACTCAATACTCTAAAATGCTTTTTTGCTAATAAGGCTGAGAATTTTTAAGATTATTTTTAAGGCTTATCAGAATTTTTGGAAGTTTTTATCTGGCTATTTTAGGTTAATAAACATGGAATAAAACTTGAGTTTGGTAAAAAACAAAAATATTTCCCTGCAGAATCATTAGATAAACATAAATTTGTCTTGGCATCAAACCAGGCAAATTTCATTGAAATCAGAAACCGCGGTAGTTCCTTTAAAAAGTGTCATCCCATGGACCAAAATCAGTACAAGCTCCTTCTGATCTCTGATCACAGACAAATGTAGGTGTTTATGGTGCAATCTTTTTTGGTGGATCCACTTTAAATTGTTATTTTTATTATACAATAATTAAACTGGACAGGTCTGGAAACAAAACATCTTTTTTATTTTCAATATTAGGTCATCTTCTCCACTCACCATTTGTACAGCAGCCACAAACTGTCTTTGCTCCACATAGATATGGGCAATATTCAGCCAAACATCACAAAAGTCAGCGGTAGCTTCACGCACTTGGGCAAAAACATCACGAGACTCGTTTATACAGCCCTTGTGTGCAAGGACACACCCTGTAACACAAAATCAAATTCAAGATTAAACACATGTCTAAAGTTTATATAAAACACGAACTTCAGTAAACAGCAATATTTTTTAACCAACAGAAATATCACAGAATGTCCTTTATTGGGTATATTTTGAATTATCTTTTCTCATCTTTCCTATTTTTTCTAAGTCAATCATCTAAAAACGAATGATTTGTCTTTATGTCTTTTGGAACAAAATGATATGTCTTCTCTTTTCCCTTATTTGTCATTGAATATACAGCAACCTCAATAAAGATACGTCTTTAACAATTCAAAAGTGATTATTGGAAAAAATGGTATTTATTTGACCTTTGACCTTCAAGTCAAGGTCACAATGATGCAATGACAGAGCATTGCACTTTCTAAGTTGGTGATAAAGGTATACTGAAAAGTTTCATTCAAGATATCCTAAACAGGTAATTTATTGCCAGAACAAGAAATTATTGGAAAATTTATACTTATTTCACCTTTGACCTTGGGGTCAAGGTCACAGTGACCTTACCCAGAGCTCTACACACTGGTTTAAAATGATGTAAGTAAACTGTAAACTTCAACAAGATGTCTTTAACAGTTAAGAAGTTACGGTCCAACAAGAAATTATTAGAAGAACCAGAAGGATGGTACTAACATCCTAAATCTGCAACAAATCAATACAGAACTTTCTGAGATATAGTGATAATGAGATTTAATTTGAGAATAAAGTACTTTGTGATCAATACAATAACCAACTTCCAGGTTACAAGAGATCTTGGCACACATCATTGTATGATCGTTATTGATTCTATTCTAAACTCATCTTTCCTCTGTTTTTTCTTATTTCTTCTTTTTCTCTTAATCATTTGAAAACTACAAGTGGAACCTACATACGAAATGTAATTAAAAATAAACGAGGTTTGATCATCAGAAATTAAGGTACATTGTCAGAAACACAAAACAATTAAAACCAGAATTCCATAATAGTTACGTGCTGGTATTTACATTTCCAGTTTAAACATGCCAATACAAAATTGATTTATCCTTTTACTTCTAATTATAAATTGAATGAATAGCACACTTGAATTTCCACAAGGTAATTTCTTTTTATTCTTAGACATGGATTTGTACTATAACATGTGAGTGAAAACACATGTTCTGTACCCATATAACCCCTGGCTGTGATCAATATCCTAAAACATCTCCTTCCACTACACCTCTACCCTACCGTCACACCAAACAGTGTATACTTAGGTGCTAATTTAATAGCAAGTCAAGCTTTCACACGACTTTGAAGTACTATTTGTGTTCTAATTACAGCCGTGGACAGCCAAGAAGGAGGGACCAGCTTATTTAGCTCAAAACATGGACAAATATTGTGAGTGTACTTGTCCGAACAATCTATGCCATCTTCAGTCCGTGTCAATTGGTGCATCGTTCAACGCAGGTGATGAGTTATGAAATGAAAACATTGCGAGGGGTCGACTTGTCGACCAAGTATTGGGTATCTCCGATGATTGAGGTCAGGTTCGTTTGTCGGTGTTGACCCCAGTTCCCTAATGATATAATCCAGTTAGTGGTATTTCATTCCATACCCGTACAGACATCACAATGGGACAGAAAGAAAACCATTCATTGCTGATGAATTACAGAACACCTCATTCAAATAAGCGTTTCATTATACACAATCGTCAGATCTATAGAAGTGTGTTATATATCAAATAAATGCGGTCTGTTATTAAGGCACCCTACTGTTTAAGTGGGCTGAGCTTTTCACACCAATCAAGTGTTTATGTGAATAGGATCAATCAACAGTTATCAAAAAGTTGCCATTTGTTATTTGGAAAAGGCCACATACATCCTGACAATTGCACTTGCATACTGCATTTAATAGCGGTTATTGGGGGGCGGGGTTCCTCCCCATCCTAGACAATGCTTTTAGAACGGGCCTTTGTTTTGTGCAGGCCCACACCACGATTATGTACTAAATGATCCAACATGGGGCTCTGGAAGTCATTATTACTGACAGAATGGGGTAATATAATATTACACCCACAAACTGAGTAACATTTCTGACAAACAGGGTAATATAGTACTACACCCACAAACTGAGTAACATTACTGACAGGGTAATATAGTACTACACCCACAAACTTAGTAACATTTCTGACAAACAGGGTAATATAGTACTACACCCACAAACTGAGTAACATTACTGACAGGGTAATATAGTACTACACCCACAAACTGAGTAACATTACTGACAGGGTAATATAGTACTACACCCACAAACTGAGTAACATTACTGACAGGGTAATATAGTACTACACCCACAAACTGAGTAACATTACTGACAAACAGGGTAATATAGTACTACACCCACAAACTGAGTAACATTACTGACAGGGTAATATAGTACTACACACACAAACTGAGTAACATTACTGACAGGGTAATATAGTACTACACCCACAAACTGAGTAACATTACTGACAGGGTAATATAGTACTACACCCACAAACTGAGTAACATTACTGACAGGGTAATATAGTACTACACCCACAAACTGAGTAACATTACTGACAGGGTAATATAGTACTACACCCACAAACTGAGTAACATTACTGACAGGGTAATATAGTACTACACCCACAAACTGAGTAACATTACTGACAGGGTAATATAGTACTACACCCACAAACTGAGTAACATTACTGACAGGGTAATATAGTACTACACCCACAAACTGAGTAACATTACTGACAGGGTAATATAGTACTACACCCACAAACTGAGTAACATTACTGACAAACAGGGTAATATAGTACTACACCCACAAACTGAGTAACATTACTGACAGGGTAATATAGTACTACACCAACAAACTGAGTAACATTACTAAAACCTTTTCTTTTGTAACGAGACAAAAGAAATCATTGTTTCATAACTCGGGTGTTAATGAGGATGTTTTTCTTAAACATTTCATGTAATTGTTGTTGTGACGCAGAAACTATGTGATAATTTATTTTGTTTAGTTATAGCCAGGAAATCATTTTAGTGTTAATAAGGATGTTGTTGTGATGCTGAAACCATGTGATAAACTAGAACTGTCGCCAGGATGGCTGACTAATACCCCCGCAATCTGCACGAGTCAATGGTGAATTGGAACTGTTAATTAGAGGCTAACTAAGATAACCCAGTAATATAGTGACCAGTTGCCATAGCAACCATAATTTTGAGAAAAAGAAAGTGGCATGCACATCTACACATGGTCCTCTATATTTGTGTGAAGTTTCATTGAAAACGGCCCTTCAGTTTAGGAGGAGTTGCCCGGACAAACTTAAAGTTATGGTTCTTATCGGAAAACATGTTTATAGTGACCAGTTGCCATAGCAACCATAATTTTGAGGAAAAGAAAGTAAGATGCACATCTACACATGGTCCTCTATATTTGTGTGAAGTTTCATTGAAATCGGCCCTTCGGTTTAGGAGGAGTTATCCGGACAAACTTAAAGTTATGGTTCTTACCAGAAAACCTGTTTATAGTGACCAGTTGCCATAGCAACCATAATTTTGCGAAAAAAGAAAGTGGCATGCACATCTATACATGATCATTAATATTTGTGTGAAGTTTTCATTGGAATCGGCCCATGGGTTTAGGAGGAGTTGTCCGGTGTCATGCATAATATGAACCCCCCTACCAAAAGGTATCCGGATACTTTTTATTCCTGCATAAAATGTACCCCCCCCCTTGCATAAAAAGTACCCCCCTACCAAATTTTTTAAAATTTTGACTTTATCAATCTGAAATTGGGAAGATATGATAAGAGGACCCAGAGGATGTCATTTTTTAATGTTTCTCATCCCATCCCACCAAATCCCCACCCCAGGGCCAAAAAAAATGAAAAAAATTGTTTTTGCTCAAACTTCCAAGTATGACTTGGGATCATCATTGGAAATCTTCATATGCATAGAAAAGACATCTCGCAACTTCCCCACCCCCGGATACTTTTTATTCCCCTGCATAAAATGTACCCCCCGGAGGGGGGTACATTTTATGCAGAAGCCCTGGGGTGGGGATTTGGTGGGATGGGGTGAGAAACATTGAAAATGACATCCCCTGGGTCCTCTTATCATATCTTCACAATTTCAGATTGATAAAGTCAAAATTAAAGATTTTTGGTAGGGGGGTACTTTTTATGCAGGAGAATAAAAAGTATCCGGGGGGTACATTTTATGCAGAAGAATAAAAAGTATCCGGGGGGTGGGGAATTTGCGAATTGTCTTTTATATGCATTTGAAGGTTTCCTATGTTGATCCTTAGTCATATTTGGAAGTTTAAGCAAAAACATTTTTTTCATTTTTTTGGCCCTGGGGTGGGGATTTGGTGGGATGGGGTCAGAAACATTGAAAATGACATCCCCTGGGTCCTCTTATCATATCTTCACAATTTCAGATTGATAAAGTCAAAATTAAAGATTTTTGGTAGGGGGGTACTTTTTATGCAAGGGGGGTACGTTTTGGTAGGGGTATAAAAAGTATCCGGGTACTTTTTATGCAGAATAAAAAGTATCCGGATACTTATTATGCAGGAGGTACATATTATGCATGACACCAGACAATATGTGTCTACAGACAGACAGACAGACTGACGGACGGACGGACGGACAACCTGATTCCAGTATACCCAACTAACTTCGTTGCGGGGGTATAATTAATAAAAGTGGGGAAATCCCCAAAGAACCAACATCCATTCAGTGTAGTTTAGGAAAGAGTTCGTCTTCTAGGTCTCAGGAGGATGTGATGAATTGTTTTTGTTTGCAAAATCATGAATCTACCCTGATTTGCCAATCATATTTGCTGTTAATTAAAAATGTTCAGCAATTGAAAAAAAAAAAAATCTTTTCTCAGGACCTTCAACTTTAGTAAAAAATCTTTTTCATACCCATTTTTATTAATGTTGAGGTAAAAATCATTTTAAAAAATAATGGTTTTTATCCATTTGTTTTATTGTTTGGAAATAGCCATTTTATATGTTCAGATTTAGATAATTTATTTGTATGTGAAATAACATTTAAATGAAGAGTCATTGAAAATACGCCTTTAGACAGTTGCCACTTATCGCTGAATAAGAATCTGCTGAGTTCCCTGTGGAGCCTCGATGTGTAAACAAGTATCCATTAAATGCTGGAGAGGTCAGAAATATTATTGCATTTTTGTTGCATCAAAGCTGCCTAATTTAATGGCTGAATTGAGGGGTGTGAATGGGGGACTTCAAAGATGTTTAGGGGACAAAAGATCAAAGTATCGGATTTCTGCGGGCAGCAAGTACAAATCTATTGACCCTCCCTAACACCTCAGCCCCTTCACAGAAGGCCTTGAAATGGGACAAACTTTTTTTCTTTTTACGTGTATCATTTTAATTAATATTTTCTTACACTTTTCAACATGTTAAAGCACGTGACCCATTTTGAAATCTATAATACTAAAAATTCCATTATCTCATTCATACATGGAATACAATGGAATATTTCAATAATCTCTCATTCAACTATAAGACGTCACTGCTGAACTAACTTAGCTCAATCTGAAAAAGTCCCCGCACATGTGCTGTTGTATCCAGTGCGAAGACAATATTTGTGATAAAGTAACAAACAAAGACAGTATCCATGCTGTTCATATCACATATTTGCTGCTATTACTGGAAATAATGACCGAGAACAACCGATATCGGATTCATACTCGGAAAATTAATACGGGAGTCCGCAAAAGAGTTTGAGTTTGGAATCCTCTGTGCCTTATATGTCATGTACGACATAGCTCTACATATAATCATGGTCTCGCGCATGAACCAACAGCAACGCTACTGACATCGTGACTTCAGTGTTGCGACTATGGACATTCTGAACCTCCACTTCAACTGCCAAGTCTCTCTGCAATCCAAACAGTCAAAACTTGCTTTCTACCCAGATTCGTATTGCGGATTTGACACTTGGCCGTCATCGTCTCACAAGTCTACCTTCATGGATATAGACCATCATCGTAACCGTCATCGGAATTCCATGTACCCTGATCACAGTAGCTTTCACCCTTTTGAAGGCCATTATGATCTTCAAAATGTATCAGCAGCACAAAGTGACCATTGGTCAACTTACAACTACGCACTTCATCCTTATTACCATGGATACAGTCAACAGGATGCTGTGGAGGTGTTTCAGCCCTCACCACTTGTGGTAACCCCTCCGCAGTATTACCCCAGCTGGCATCTGCCATATGGATCAGACTCTGGTTACCATGGAAACCATGACCACTATGGACAGATTTATTATCCGACACGGGACTCGGTTCTGTATCCCGGTGTTGACCGCCCATCTGTGGCCAGTGACCGGCAGTATAATTCAGATATAACCTCTGACCATTTTACTAATTACACAACACCTCAGAGTGACCTTGGTGAGACAGGTCAAGGTCACTACAGAAGTGAATACAGTGTAGAAAATAAGCCATGTGTCCAGTCTGGGAAAGACAATATGACTGCCAATGTGACAGCAAAAAGGGTACCAGCTACCAGAGATACACACCACCGGGTGACGACAGAGACAAATGATCATGTCTCCTTCTACAGTAAAACTACACCAAAACATGAGGAGATCTACAACACAGACATCAGAATGCAGGAACAATCATATATGATGCCAACAAAAAGTGTTGCTAGTGATCGACCCACCGTGTTCCAGATGTCCACTCAGTCCCACGGAGAACGGACTAATGTGTTCCAATTATCCAGCCATGTCAGGAAACAGGAACGTAAGATGAAGAAAATGTTACAAGAGTTAGAAAAATCAGACCCAACTAAGGCAACACAGTTACTGGAATTTTTCCAATTCAATATGGCCGTAATACAACAACAATATGACCGATACAGGAAGGATGGTTGTGACATTACAGGTCAAAGGTTTACACCGACAGACTATGATTTTCAGGTCCAGCGTATAATACAACAGGTTCATCAGAAGATTAGTGTTTGTGGCTACAGACAACTGGACAAGCCTACGGGTGGTTCAGAGGTCAGAAAGACACGCCTCCTGCCCAAACATGCAGTGAAGACATTGGACACCTGGTTTGAGGAGAACCTTAGTAATCCTTATCCGTCTCGTGACCAGACACTACATATCGCCCTGGACTGTGGTCTGTCCATAGAACAGGTACGAAAGTGGTTTGCAAACAAACGTAATCGATCTAGGAATAACAAACTCTACAAGTAAACAGTGTCTTAATAGGTTTCATATTTCATTTTTATAGATTTTAATATCATTTCATTTTTAGAGATATTGTTAGTCTTGAGGTTGATAGCCTACTTATTAGATATAAACTGTCCATTGATTTTTTCTCAGTATTCTTTGTATCCATTCATGTTTCATATTTTTCAACTTGTCATGTCATATGTCAAATGTATAGAATAACATGTTTTTATCTAGCGCTAATGCAATAAAGAAATTAGAATATTTTAGATTTTTTTTCATCTTTTAAAATGTGTTTGATAATGTATATCAAACCAGGATCAGGCCTTTTGTTTTTTACAAGTGACACTGGACAGTTAACTTAAATATCAAATCTATCAGACCTTTCCTGTTTATCAAATCTATCAGACCTTTCCTGTTTATCAAATCTATCAGACCTTTCTTGTTTATCAAATCTATCAGACCTTTCCTGTTTTTACCTGTATAATGGTACTGGACAGTTAACTTAAATATCTACTTGTATAGTGACACTGGACAGTTAACTTAAATATCTACTTGTATAGTGACACTGGACAGTTAACTTAAATATCAAATCTATCTGCTTCGATCACTCTAATATGTATATAATGAAGTTTTTTTGTAAGTATTTTTAAAATCATATCTGAACAAGAAATATCTTTAAAAAAGATAAACGGCATAGTTTTAATGCTGGAGGTTATAATGTAAAACTGCTGGTGAAATAAATTAACAAACTAATGCGGATAACAAAATTGTATCAGTTTGAATCATTTTTGGTGATAATAAGACTGCATTTGAATCAGGAATATGATTTTATTAATGTGACATTTTAGAAAAGATACATCCACTTATTCAGCTTGCATTGAATCTTAAGTTTCGTTTTTGACTGCATATCTGCTTTTTG
This sequence comes from Pecten maximus, assembly GCF_902652985.1. Classification (NCBI taxonomy): domain Eukaryota; kingdom Metazoa; phylum Mollusca; class Bivalvia; order Pectinida; family Pectinidae; genus Pecten; species Pecten maximus. Next base: position 36,151,273 of record NC_047024.1, on the reverse strand, counting down.
CATTTACCGCTACATTGACCAATCACATACTTCATCTTGACCAGTAACGCCACCTGTCGCGTCATATCCAGGGCCAAAAGAATATTATACGGCTATGCCGAAAAATTTAGGGTTAATGTTAATCCAACCACATAAATAATAGAGAGATCTACTAGTGATACCAGGGAGTAGGGACAGGTTCTCTATTCAAGGGGAATTTAATAATATTCTACTATATTCGTGGAGAATCTTACAATTTTACTATATTTGCAGAGAATTTAATGATTTTTACTATATTGACAGAGAATTAAATGATTTCTACTATATTCATGGATAATTTAATGATTTTACTATATTCGAGGGAGAATTCAATAATCTTACTCCATTCGCAGGGAATTTAATGATTTTACTATATTCGCAGAGAATTTAATGATTTCACTATATTCGCAGAGTATAACTATTTAATAATTTTACTATATTCAGAGAATTTAATGATTTTACTATATTCGCGGAGAACTTAATAATATTACTATATTCAATAACATGTCATTAATATAGCAAAAAAAACTCCCAGAAATATACAAATGAATGTATAGAAATGTTTTTGCAGAATGAATATAAGGTGTGGTTGCAAGAAATTTAATACCAACAAACTAGGTTTCACTATGACAACTGTGAAATATTAACCCCATGAAATAATGATTATAACAGTACTTGATAATGGTTAATTTTCCAACAAGTGGTGATGGCTGGTTTTGTTTAACTCCATAAACCTGGAATCAGGTCTTAATTATACTGTTAATCATTTAGCGTTTCAGCACAAATTGATCATGGTCTATAAAATATGTCTGATAACAAATTTTTCAAGTTTTAAGTACACTTTTATTTAGAGAAAATGTTCATGACAATTTTTGTCGTAGCTTCTGGACATATGAGATATGTTTTCCAACTCAGTTTCAGCTGTTACATGTTGATGATTTGAGTTCCAATCATTCTCGATCATATAAAGACACAGGTAGATCTATCTGTCGTCCTTGTTATGAACTTAAGATACACTGTTATTTACACCAAACTGTATGTGATAACATCAAGCTGTGATACTCTTCGTTAAATTCTCACAGTTCCCTTCCTTACAAACTGTAATATAGTACTCAAGCGACCTTAAATTCTCACAGTTACTGTGAACAGTATAAAACCTAACATTTGACATATACGGTAAACCTCCGGTTAGTTTGAACAAAATTATATAAATATTGACGAACCAGTTCGAATTCTTCGAAATTATGCTTCAGAAAATAAGCGCGAGTTCGAACTATCCGAGTCTGTATGGACGAAAATCTCGGCAGAGTGAAAATCATTAGACACAAACATATCCATTGTAAATCTGATACGTAACAACGGCGGTCTGAACAATGGCACATTTATAAATAAGTAAAATGATAGTATTTTATCTTATTCAATGTCAACTGATCGTTAAACGTTCTTCCTTACTTGATAACTATGATGGTTATTGTGCGAAGCTGCTCAGGGCAATGCGTAGCGTCCACAAAACAGTACAGTACACGTTTCATTTGTGACACAAAAGTTAAACATGTGTACAGTATAATCTCCGCATGGCTATATTTTTTTTATCTGAATCAGAAACTATCGCTTTATTTTTGTAATAAATGGTCTCTTTAATACATCGAAAGCATAGTCTACATAACCTGTTGCGTTTACGAAAGCACCACTGTAAAAATAGACGATATATGTTGAAAGAATTAGGTCAGAACATCAACATGTCTGCTTTTAAATATGCCCAGAGACATATATATGTCTATATATGTCTCTGATATGCCCAGTCGTATTATCTACCAAACATATATTTGATACCTGCAAAATTATCCATCACTAATTGGGACACCTGTGGATTGTTTTGACTGGATATGAATGCTTATCACCTCACTCAGCATGACCGGGCGGCCGATCCTTTCAACTATACCGCAAGGGACACCTCGCGTGGCCTGCTTACCTAGCGTGAGGGAGCAGGTTTTAAGATAATACCTTGATTGGCAATAATTAAGAGATGTCCAGTCACAATTAAATAACCATAATGCTAAGTTAACACTATATTTGAAAATACACGGAAGATTTCTTAGTTTGCCACCGCGAATACAAATATCGCATGTTATTTATACATTGTCGGGGCCTAAATTTGCAATCAGCTGTTTCGTGCGTACCAGTGTATTTTGCAATGTAAAAAACTGAATTAACGCTAAAATATGTGGCATATATTAAATCACAGACGTATTCCAATGATCATGCATACAACCTAATAACCTAAACGTGCCTGTTGATCAAATTTAAGTCTTGGCATTTTTTTCTGGGCCAGTAGTTGGGGCCGGGTCATCGCGAGCTTTCAATGGAGTTTGCCGAAAAAAATCTTACTTTACGTTCTTAATTTGGCAAGTTCGAACTATCTGAAATAGTGTCAGTTATAAACAACCAGAGTTCGAACTATTAGTAGCTAAAAAATATTGTTTTTCTTGAAAAAAATGTGTGTTCGAACTTTCTGCATGTTCGAACTAACCGGAGGTTTACCGTATGTTGAGGACAATATTTTTTATATTCTTTTCAAAACTATCATATTTTTAAACTTCTGATTCAAATTGAACTCACAAACAAGCTAAATACAAGGTACAAATTGTCCTCATTTAAATCATCTGAGGATACACTTCCTAAGCCAATGAGTAGTGGTTTAATAAACACCTATCTGTTTCATTCTACATTTGTATTTTGTATTCCTGAGACTGAAATGTTGTTAAAATATAACATAGAGTACAGGATCCCCTATAGTCTTCATATCACAATCGCTCATCAATTAAAGTCATTAGTGTAGGTGTGGTGTTTCATTTTATCAAGATGGACCTGACAATCAAGGAAATAATCCACCATATCGTTAAATAATTAGAAATACAACTATACCACTAAAATTATTTATAATATTTATAACGGAAGTACGGAAAGGACCTGTATAGGCTTAGCCTGTTGTCCAGTCCACTTTATATCTAAAATCTATCTCTATTATGAAATATTGTATGTAAATAAATTCAAATTGCTTGATTGAATAAAATATTTTGAAATGAAATGAAATAATCCACCTGTAAAGTGAATCAACAATTCCAAAAATAATTCAGGGCAGAAAAAAAATTATAACTGGTATTCCTGTGGGGCCACATAATGAATGGGATTTTTTAACTTTAATATTCAATATAAGTGGGATCCATTGTGTCTATATTGGTAGATCCTTTTTCTAGTTAGAAAATTAACTATTAGATTCTTCATTATTTCATTATCCTGGATAGAGAGTCAAACTCTGGACTACCATGACCAGAAAACAAACTATTCAACAGAATACACATAATTATGTCTTGCCAGTTAATCTTTGTCAGTATAGTAAGTTTGAAGCAATTTCCAAAATTCACTTAAGTTTCAGTATTTTTGCCAAAAACAATAAAAAAACTTCATAGTATAGGACCAGACGGTGTGCATTATATACATGTGTAGATATTGATGCAATGTAAAACAAATATCAAATTTTGAAAGTTTTTAAATATCAAAATTCACCTAAATATGTCATTTTTACCCCCCAAAAATCATGCACTCTTTCTGAAAAGGGAGAAGAAAATACATCTGATTTATTATAGAATTCATTCCCAATTGGGCTTTATACTAATTTGTAAATCATTTGAAGATGCAATTAAGATTTCAAATCAATTCATCAAAATCTAAGGTTTTTGAGCAAAAAATATAGCAAAAAAAATAAAAAGAGAAAAAAAATCATCATGTAATCTGTAGAGTGTGTTGAGATGTCCATACCACAATGCAATTATATTCTAGGTTTGGTTAAAATAACGTTAATACTTTTTGAGAAACTGAGCTAAACACAAAACTTTAAAATCCTGATTCCCAGCACTCCTAATCTCCAGAGTTGCTGGCCATGACCATCAATTCTGGATGAGGCTAAGATGTCCACTATGTGATCCAGAAATATTCCATGTTTGGTTAAAGATGGACTTGCACTTTTTGAATGTCAGATCAGTAACTGGAAAAGTAACACCACTCTCACTTTGTGACCTCATCGCAGGCAAGGGAAAAAAAATACTTTCTCTTCAATAAATTATCTTCTCTATTATAAAGCAAAACTTTCCTCTCAATTATGATCTTTCTTTTCCTCCATTAATTGAGAATAAGCATTCCATTTTACTATATCGTTACATAATTAGAAATACAACTATACCACTAAAATTATTTATAATATTTATGATAACGGAAGTACGGAAATGACCTGTATAGGCTTAGCCTGTTGTCCAATCCATTTTTATATCTAAATTCTATCTCTATTATGAAATATTGTATGTAAATTAATTCAAATGCTTGATTGAATAAAAAAAATATTTTGAAATGAAAGGAAAAAATAAGCAACAGCATGGTTCTGTCACAATAAGTCCTGACTGGCCAAGGGATCAATATAAAACTGTCATGAGTTTATTTAACAGAGATATATCTGTTTGAAGATCTCATCAAAACAAATAACCAATGTTGGTCTGTAAGGCAATTTGGCCACCCAATGTCTCAAAGTCTGATTCCAAAAAAAATTTAGTCATATTAATGTTTGCTCCATATTTAGAGATTGGGAGATTAGAGGGTATGTGAAATGTATTGATTGACGCATTTCAGCAAATCTGAGATAAATTATATTTGTGTGAAATTTAATCTGGTAAACAATTTCATTTTTATTACAATAAATTATAACTGACAGATGTGTTAAAAAAATCCTTGCATAAAATTTTGTATACACATAAAATCATTAAAATTATCTAATGGATATGAAAAAAATAATTCAATAAATAAAGAAACTAATTATTTTTCATTACTATTAAATGTTTATCTAGCTTTAACTATTCCAGAAATACATTGGCTATCTATCCACACCCTTTACATTACAGCAATGAGTTGTAATTACTTATGTAAACACTTTCTCCGACTCAGGAATGGGCTTTGTAGCAGGTAATAATAATTATGACCAGGACAGATAATGGATATTAATTAAACAGGCCAAGCAGTAATCACGTCTGTCTTTGATCTCGGGGCGTGGACATACAGAGGAAACCAGCCCCTGACTCACACTGTAATATGCTACCTCCTACCAATACTCAAAACCAATTATTTCAATATAGAATGTATTCTTACTTTCTTGTTTTCATAGATTCACAAATTGAACACATTTAAGTTACATCTCGCTGTGTAAACTGTAGAAACCTTGAAGTTTAACTCACTCTGTCTTACTGCGGACTTCCATACAAACATTACCCTTAACACATTTCTCCAATCAAACATTTGTTTCAGTGATTTGTAAAACTCTCCCTAATAGCTTGTGTTTAGATAGACATACACATCATGACAGCAACCAATTTAGGTTATGTTGTAGGATTTTTAATTAACAAAATGAAATCCTGTTTGAGAATGTTTTGTCCAACTAATGCCACTAAGAAGTTTATATCTATTGTTTGTTAACACATGATTTCCTATAGATGCATTGGAAAAAACTTAATCCTGTAGATTCTAATTATAACAAGTATTATAAGTTTATGCAAAAATATTGAGTACAAAAGAAATCTATAATAATTATTTTACTTTTATAATTTAACTAGCAATATTAAATGCAAAAGGAACATCTGTGTATGAAGGAAAAAAATATATCAAGTGAGAATCAATCCTTTTTATTGATTAATTTTCCCTCAATAATACACTGCCCTCCATAAGTTCTAAGACAATTTACAGAAAAATATTACGAAATTCACAAGATCTTATTTAATAATGAAATATTTTGATTTTGGACTGATAACTTTTTATCATGCTACTTATATTGTTTTTTCACTAGTACATATTGATATTGTTAAAAAAAACTCTTCAAAATACAAGACTTTGGCAATGTCTTACAGACATTTTGTCAAATTGAATTCATTTTTTGTTTCACAAAAAGTTCATTCTTAGGGTATAATTTCATAGTACATTTAAAAAAATGTATTTTTGAACACCTTAGAAAAAAGGTCCCTCCCTGCAACTTCATTGAACTGTGGAGGTGTTTTTTTTTCTGAAGAACTTGCCATTGTCTACGATAAACTATTACAGATGCAAATAAGAGTTTTCTTCTGCAGTTATAATATACCAGCAAGTCCAAAATCTGTAAATAGTTTTTAATGGAAGGCAGCATATATTTAAACATAGGGAGATCATTCATAAGAAATATTTAGAAGTAGATACACATTTCTGGATTTTTAAAGTTGTTGACTGAATCTATAATCAGAAAAATTATATCACATACTTTTTGAAGCTGCTGTCATGGAAAGTAAAGTATACAACCAGAAGTACTACCCCGTAAATGTGTGTGTTGCTAATTTATAGTTTAATCATTAAAAATATGTTTCAATTTTTTTGTCTCCTATTTTCAACAAATTGGTATATCTGTCAATTTTTGTTAATAGTTCTGTCGATCCAAATCAGTTGATAGATCAAGTTCTTTATTAACTGGAGTCATACAACTCATTGGTTTAAAACAATACATACATGTACATAACATATATATAACACTTTGACAGAAGTAGGGATGAGAGCAGCTGAATGTAAAAAAGTCTGAAATCCCAATTTATAGTGTGTTTTCTGTGATGAAATTTTAAAATTAACTTTACAGTCTACATGAAAATTCTCATGTCTGCAGATGGCATATTATCTACATGTAATTTTTCTTTTCTTTATTGTGATATGTATTTCCCTAGGTTTGCTATTTGAAATGAAGTACTATCTGTATGTGACAATGCAATATATTTTAGTTTTATCATTTATATATTAAATGTAGTAATTATAACATTATTCTCATTGTGCCATAAATGGGTAAAATAGCTGCAGATGTAATCACTGTTAAATATTTCAATCAAAGAGTTTTTTACCTTAAATTCTGATAGACACAAGTCACTTTAAACATCTGTAGATCTCTATTGTACATATACTGATACATGACTATTGGATTCTATTTCCAGATTGAAAATAATTATTTATGAAATGAATGTTTCAAAACGTTCCAATTTTGGACTTTTAAAAAGGTTACAAAATCATAATAAAAATGTTTTGCTTCAATGTTTGTCAAAAAGAATATGTCAGAATTAGATTTCAAATTATCAACAGTGATTACATTTTTGTCTTTACTTTGAAAGGGTTATGTATTTTTTATCTTATTTATATATATATATTGATGATTTTGAAATTATTTAGTTTTCCGGAATTTGAAATTAAGATTTACATAGGGATGTATGACTTTTTACTGTCTGAATTCGCTATCATGATTTTAATATGGTTGTATATTTTTGTCTCTAAATGTGTGATTGAAATTTTGATAAAATTATGTATATTTAATTTTGTTTCATTTAGTTTTCATTTGTAACTGTTATTTTATTAGTTACCGAAGTGTCAACAATGACAGATTAGTGCTGGGCATACACTTCAGGTTTGACTTGTGTACACAAAAACAACACCAGGGTGCCACACTTCAGTGATTACACTCAGAGGCTTTAATCAACACAGGTAATTAGTAATCACCTGTTTCAGATCAGGCAAGTGTGACCAATAAGCCCCACCCATCAACTCACCCAAGGACCAATCAAAGGCCTGTTAGGGGGTCAGCTTGGTAGGTGGGGTCAAGGCAGGGAAGCCATACACCTAACCCAAAAAGATTGTTTTACATGAGAAATCAGCTGTTTTTTACCTTAGCCAATCATAAAATGGCATTCTAAAAGTGAAAAGTATTCAGTGTTCTGACCACTCAATACAAAAACCTTGACATTTTCATCAGGGTCATGTCACTTTCTCTTGACACTGCTTGAGTTAACTTTGACCTCAACATCTTGTACCTTCGACATTTTGAGCGACTAGTGCCTCAGATCTAGTGCTGCATCATGGATGCTTTCATTGAATCTCTCAACCAGCCAGATGCCCTTGACCTGCCAGCGACCTTGAGCATGTCACCTCATGACCTTCTGGATGAGGTGATCTCACAAACCTTGAAAGATGAGCTGCCAGACCGTGCATCTTTATCAGAATACGAGTGTACTGCCACAGTAACTAATTATGGAAGTCCATCAGAGTCATGGCCATCATCCAGTGATAATAGTGCTAGTGATTTGAGCTTTGACCTTGAGAGTTTTGCTTCCAGTGTTGCATCATCACCTACTGAGGTGCCCCCTTGTACATCTATTACCTTTAATGAGCAAACGACTCCAGCAAGGGACACTAAGGATCTATCCTTAACATCATGTGAGCCAGTCTATACTAGTCCTGGTGTGGACAGTCGTTTCAATGATTCACTGACAGGACTACTGGGTAGTCCACCACCAGATAGTCCCCTCGCCAAGAATCCCTTCTTTGGTGACCTCCAGGCAATACTTGTCAACGACTGCAGAGAGGACATGCTGCCACAGACTCTGCTAGCTACCATGACAACCCAGCCACAACCTGATGTTTTTAATCGTGAACAGGATCTACAAGAACGTTTCAATCGACTAACAGACAATTTTCCAGAGGATGTAAAGCAATTGTCTAGTTTCTATCGATATCAGGCAGCCCTGGTGGAGACTGAACGATTCCGCTCACTACATACACAGAATTACGCTGCAGACTACCAACGCTCGCTCAACCTTCATTACGATTCCCAGCTCCATCAGATAATGACCCGCGTAGAACAGAGCCTCATTTTGTTAGAGGAGTCCTCCATCAACAAATGTTCAAGTCGAGTAATTAAGCCACGCCCACTTCTCTCAAAGAAATCAATTAAAGTGATGGAAGAGTGGTATGAGAACCATCTAGAACATCCATACCCTACCGCATCCACAGTTGAGTTACTTGCGGAAAGAGGTAAAATCACCACTGAGCAGGTGAAAAAATGGTTTGCCAACAAAAGAAACAGATCTAACAACACTCGCACGCTCACCGAGATTGCCAAGGCTAAGAGGAAACGTCAGATGGCTGCTCTGTAATCCCTAATTTCTGTGTTTACTCTACAAACATGTGATGTGAAGTTTCTCGTCTGCAATATGTGATTGTCCACTGGGATGCTGTGCCATCGTAAGTACAGATTAATGATATTGTGAAAAACTACTAAAGACATAGAACTGATATCGATGAAATATATTAAGACTGGCAGAGAACTGATATCGATGAAATATATTAAGACTGGCAGAGAACTGATATCGATGAAATCTATTAAGACTGGCAGAGAACTGATATCAATGAAATCTATTAAGACTGGCAGAGAACTGATATCGATGAAATCTATTAAGACTGGCAGAGAACTGATATCAATGAAATCTATTAAGATTGGCAGAGAACTGGTATCGATGAAATCTATTAAGATTGGCAGAGAACTGATATCAATGAAATCTATTAAGATTGGCAGAGAACTGATATCGATGGAATCTATTAAGACTGGCAGAGAACTGATATCAATGAAATCTATTAAGATTGGCAGAGAACTGATAACCAAGGTTGTGAAAATTTCCAAAGACTGGCAGAGAACCGATATTGATGAAATCTATTAAGACTGGCAGAGAACTGATATCGATGAAATCTATTTAGACTTGTGTAGAACGGATGACAGAGGATATGGAATCTACTTAGGCTAGTGTAGAACTGTTAATGTAGTGTATATTCGTGAAAAGTGCTATGTATATAACTTTCTATGTTGATAACACATCTGTGCCAAACAGGATTGTGCATTACTTGTGCATTACTTGTGCATCACTTTGTAAATATTAAATTTGATAATAGAATATGATCTTGTTTTCTTTGTATAAAAATTTCATCAAAGCACTCGAACTGTCAAGCTACTTATATCAAAGGTAATGTTATTTTAGCGCAGATCTATATATTATATTTTTTATGCAATGTATTCTCAAAACTTTTTAACAAATATTTCATATAAAATTTGAAAAGAAAGAACCTAGAGAACCATTAGTTAGGAATGCGCTAAAGTAATACTGTACTGACATAAGTATCTTAAATGTTTCATGTGATCTCTGAAGGCCGATAGAGGAACTTACTTGTAACATTTTATTGAATAATTTGATGACAAAAACCTTATTAAAAGTGACATCAAATTATTACAACAGTTTAATGAACACCTTATTACAAAGTGCAAAATTCTAAGGTTAAGTGAAAACCCATATCCATAAGACTACTATATATACATGAGGAATGCTCTCTTACTGTCACAATTATTAGCTTACCAAAAGGATACAGATTTTTATAAGTGACCTGACATTTGAAAACTTAAAACTGTTCATGGTATACATATGTATTACCTAGTTTGACAACAAATGGAGTTGCGGTAGTGTTGAGAAAAAGACAGATTTCTATAAATAGTAATAATGACCTTGACCTTGTAGTCAAAAGAAAAATTGTTGATGGTAATATCATACCAAACCTTTATGGAAAGTCCTATACAAATTAGAAATGAAGTTGTTAGAGGTGTTGATAAAATGGGACCACATATGCTGTCACTACAGAAAGAGGACAATCATTGTAAATGGTTAAAATTGACGCATCTACTTTGGTGGTGCACCCAACACCACACTAACATATGTAATGGTGGTCACCATATAATTTGAATTTTGAGATTATCTTTCTTCATATCTTTAATATAATTTGAATTTGAGATAATCTATCTTCATATCTTTAATATAATTTGGGTTTGAGATTTAAATTCTATTCAAAACTTGTTAAACAAACACCTGTTTTATTTTTTTATTTTATTTTTCTTTATTTTTATAAAATAATACAATATATTATATCTTGTAGGGTATGTAAATTTTGCTTTATCAATTTTTGAAACATGAAATGTATTTTTATGTCAATTTCCTTAAATATTAGTTTTTGTGCTTTCCAAAAACACAGCAATGCAAATATAAGAGTAATAAGACATTTTTTTCTGATTTGAGATTGCAGCTTGTTCATATAACAATTTAGAATAATCATTAATACAACTCACATTGTTTAAACCTTAGTTATTGCAAAGGATAAATTGATTCCTTACTACTTAGAATTGAAAAGCAGTAATTTTTTTGCACTGATGTTATTATTGGTGTATTTTTCAAAAATACCAGTGAAACTTAATAACGACAATGGCAGATTTAAGTTACAATTAAAAGTTGGTAAAATGCATATGTTACAGAATAAATCTATGACCTTGACCTCTGACACTTGACCTGTATACACAGTGCCATACAGTGTGTTTACATTGAACGCCTATCACCAATGAATAGGCATGTTTATTTAAGTTCAGGTGAGTTTGTGATTACATTAATCAGTGAAGTAACTGTTCAGATCAGCTGACTACTGGACTAAATCAGGGCCTGATTGTTCAATAGGTGACTAGCTTAATCACTTGTTTAGTGAAAATCTCACTTCTCCTTTACTTCAAAACCTGTGTGTGTGTATTCCTTACAATAGAGACTGACGAGTGTTACAGTACCATAAAATTGTGTCAAGATAGTTTCACAGTTTAAAAACAATTTTATGAATAAAAACATTTCATAAATCATATATTTTACTGTTGAATCAACTTAATTAATTGATTAGCCTAATCACATTTTAACAACAATATTCAAATCATTATAAAAACATTTCTGGTAAATCAAACTTTACAAAATTTTATGAAACCATAGCATGTGTCAGTCTCTCCCTACTTGTCTACTGGTTATTGTACCACTATTCCATCCCATAATGATCAAGACAGACTGGAGAGTACAGTAGAGGATTGGTTACCTTCATCCCATACTCTCAAACAACAATATCTTAACTTTTCAATACAAGAGGCCCAGAGGGCCTGTATCGCTCACCTGGTTTCATGAGATATGGAACAAGAATGATGCTTAAGTATATTTGTCGCTGGTATTGCTATGTCAATATATATCATAAGCATTTTATATGGGTACATGTACAATGGTTTTATTTTAATACTAAAAATGCCAAAAGGTACATTAATCCATGAAATGAAATTGACTTTTGGCGCGACCCCATAGGGATGCTAACACACAAATGTGAGTGATATCCATTGCTTAATTTCAGAGAAGATCTTGCTTAGACCAATTGGCCCCTTTTGACCCTGCCCTCTGCCCCCTGGGAGTCAGCTCCTTCCTTTATACAATTTTGAATCCCTACCCCAATAGAATGCTAATAGTCAAATATGAGCTGTTTCAGAGAAGTTGTTCATATCAATTTAGCCAAATTGACCCCTTTTGGCCCAGCCCCTCAGCCTCCAGGGGGTCGGCCCCATCATTTGTACAATTTTGAATCCTTAACCAAAGTGAATGCTACCAGTCACATATTAAAGATATCCATTGCTTATTTTTAGAGAAAAAGTTGTTTATATCAATTTTGCCAAAATAACCCCTTTTGGCCCCGCCTCTTAGGTCCCCTGGGGTCAGCCCTGTCATTTGTACAATTTTGAATCCCTACCCTAGGGGGTTGCTACCAGGCAAATATGAGTGATATCCATTGCTTAGTTTCAGAGAAGAAGTCGTTAATATCAATATAGCTATATTGACCCATTTTTGCCCCGCCTCTCAGGCCCCTAGGGGGTCAGCACCACCATCTGTACAATTTTGAATCCCCACCCCATAGTGATTGCTTCCAGGCAAATAGGAGCAATATCCTTTGCTCGGTTTCAGAGAAGAAGTCGTTTATATCAATGCAGCCAAATTGACCCCTTTTGACGCCGCCCCTCAGGCCCCTTGGGGGTCAGTCCTGTCATTTGTACAATTTTGAATCCCTACTCTAGGGGGTTGCTACCAGGCAAATATGAGTGATATCCATAGCTTAGTTTCAGAGAAGAAGTTGTTTATATCAATTTAGCCGAATTGACCCCTCTTGGCCCCGGCCCTCAGGCCCCCCGGGGGTCAGCCACACCATTTGTACAATTTTGAATCCCCACCCCATAGTGTTGCTACCAGGCAAATATGAGCAATATCGTTTGTTCGGTTTCAGAGAAGAAGTTGTTTATATCAATATAGCCCAAATGACCACATTTGGCCCCGCCCTTCCAGCCCCTGGGGGTCAGCCCCATCATTTGTACAATTTTGAATCCCCACCCCAAAGTTATGCTACCAGGCAAATATGAGCGATATCCATTGCTCGGTTTCAGAGAAGAAGTCGGTATCATCAATATAGCTATATTGACCCATTTTGGCCCCGCCCCTCAGGCCCCTTGGGGGTCAGTCCCATCATTTGTACAATTTTGAATCCCCACCCCAAAGTGATGCTACCAGGCAAATATGAGTGATATCCATTGCTCGGTTCCAGAGAAGAAGTCGTTAATATCAATATAGCTATATTGACCCATTTTTGCCTCGCCCCTCAGGCCCCTAGGGGGTCAGCACCACCATTTGTACAATTTAGAATCCCCACCCCATAGTGATGCTTCAAGACAAATAGGAGCAATATCCTTTGCTCGGTTTCAGAGAAGAAGTCGTTTATATCAATATAGCCAAATTGCCCCATCATTAGTACAATTTTGAGTCCCCTACCCATAGGGATGCTTCTGACCAAATTTGGTCAAATTCTGATCAGTGGTTATGAAGAAGAAGTCAATTGTTGACGGACGGACGGACGACGGACGCCACGGTATGGCATAAGCTCACCTTGGTCCTTCGGACCAGGTGAGCTAAAAACTGTTCATAGATAAATCCTAGTAATTACTAATACTAACACCAAAAACAAAAGCTTTGTCTTCTACATAACTGACCTTACAAATAACATATCATGCTTCAGTATTTCAGTTTGCCAGAGTCACCTTGATAAATATGGTTACAGAAACTTCAGCTAAATAGGATACTGGAGATTTGTAGGTGATAACATGATGTACACTGCCTTTATACACAACTCCTTTAGTACGAGATAATTATATTTCCATTATACATCACAAATCACTACATCTGTAAAATCAACAAATAGATACAGTTTTATCCTGCCTTAAGTACAGGAGCCAACACATACACTTTGGACTCCGTGGTGGGTTAACTGCAGGGCAATGAAAAATACATACAATAGACATTGAGGACTTATTACCAGACAGACTTATTACCAGACATAGGCTTATTTTCAGACATAGGCTTATTACCAGACATAGACTTATTATCAAATATAGGCTTATTACCAGACATAGGCTTATTACCAGACATAGGCTTATTTCCAGAAAAAAAAAAGGTTTACCAGACATCAACTTATTACCAGGCCTAGGCTTATCACCAGACATAGGCTTATCACCAGGCCTAGGCTTATTACAGTTCAAACAGGAGATATACTATAGAAAAGTGCCTTACCTATGCCATTGGCTGCCCAGATATTGTGGTCATCGTTCCTCAGCACTTGTTTGTACATGGCCAGGGCCCGGTCCTGGTGACGTTTCTCCTAAAAGTCAACAGAGGTCAGTAGGTCATTTGACAGGTCAGCATACAACTTCAACATGGGTAAATACAGTAATAATCATATCAAATGTCAAAGGACTATTTCAATAAGATAATTAACAAAGATTGACTAGACACAGTAATGCTTTGTTCCGCGTTCGCAAGATCCCCATATTGTAAGTCAAAATTGTATTAGCATATATATATAACAGTGTTCCAGCTAGGTCGGGTTAGCAGGGCGCGGCGCCCTGCCCCTTATTCAAAGTTAGAAATTCGCCCCGCTCCTTTTCCTGTAGTACTGCCCTTTTTCTAAGTGTCATTGATGCTCATTTTGCCTCGTATACTCTAGATCCGATTTGCTGAAGCCATGCAATATACAGTCAGTCAGTCACTAATTGGCCACCTGTAACACTAGTCCCCTTACCTGTAGACCCTTATCCACGGTACTGATGGACGCTGCCCGAGGCAGAGATCGGTCAGCTGGGGATCGAGCTGGTGTTTTAATAGATTCATTTACCCGTGACGAGTCGATAGGATCGGCTGGTAATCCAATTAAATCATGATCACGAAGGCTTTTTGAAGATGGACAAAGTAATGATAATGGATGGAAATGTTGTTTTACTTATGTAAACAACTTTTGACAAGACCGAAAAGAGCCGCATGTTTGTCGTAAAGTTATCCCATGAGCACGTGTGCATTGGCGATCAATCTATATATCTTTGAAATTTTCTTCACATGACAACATGAAATCCTTCTGGTGTAAACCAAGCAACTTTTAGGTAAATGATCATGAGATCACTTTCCAGTGATTTTCCAGTGATCAAAATTAGCTTTCGGTTGATTTTATTTGATGAAGTTTGGCGGGACGCCGGAAATGGTTCGTTGTAAATGCAGATGTCGCAAATTCTTGCCAGCTGGAAATCCCATTGTGGCTAGTTATAGGGGAGATAATTATGTTATGCCAAGAGTTTAGAACTGTATTTTATAGTATCACCTGTAAGAAAAATATGGTATATGTGACAATATATTGATGATGCATTATGTAAGTGGTCAAAAATTTGATTTTTTTTGACACACAGTATGTTTTAACTCATTTTCCAACCTTGTCCTTGTCTCTCATTGGCTGATGGAGTGAAGACAACCACACGTTGCCGAGAGCAATCAGTGAGTATGCATCATTCTTGGTGTTAGGCCGGCTGATGATGCGTTCAAACTTCTTCTGTCCAGGTCCCCACTCCTGCTTGGCCAAATGCAGGTTTCCAATCAATGACCAAGCATCTGGATGATCCTGATCAAATGGATGTGATTGGAAGTTAACATTTTATTTTAGAGAAGGAAGCAGTTTTTAATCCTCTTTTGAACCATAGAACCATACTCCAGAAAGATTTTAAACAATGTAAGAATTTAAGATGTTATTTTTATAAGTTCCAGAAATTTTTTCTTTTATTTTAATTATTTATCCCATATATCTCAGAACAAAGATTGACCATACATGAATCAAAAGATAATAAGAACTATGATCTAATATGTACCTGGTTGATCTGCAATGCTTCTTTGAACCAATCAGAAGCTTCATAAATCTGGCCACGGTTTCTGGCCATACAGCCCAGTCGCAGGTAACCTGTAAAGAACAACACACATTCAAACCAAATACACAGCAATAAAAATTGGAACAGAAAAGAAATTATCCCACAGTATCTTAGTCTGAATATTTAAATTACATTACATATATTGACTACAATTATACAGTTTATGTCTTTATATAAACAACATCTATGTTGTTTACAGAGGCTATACTTACAGTCAACATAGTTGGGATGTTCTCGTAGAATGTTTTTGTATAATCTCTCGGCTTCGTCATACTCGTGAGTGGCCTCGTGTAGTCGGGCAAGGTTATATGTTGTTGTAACAGATATTGCACTGTAATATGTCTCATCATGCTGAGCGTCGCTCTTTGATCGTTCCAAAGATGCTTCATAACATTTCTGTAAATCATTAAAACCAGTAGATTTTGCAATATTTGCATAATTTGGATTAGTATGTAAAAAAAAAATTCTTGTAAGGATTGTGAATGGCCGATAAGCACACCCCGGTCCATTGAATTTCAGTGTTATTTTGCATGAATCTGGAAAATTTTTGTATGGAAGCAGCTTTATCACATAACAGGCCCATTCTACCATGTAATATTCAGAATGTAATAATGGTACAAAATATGTTTTGATGTATTGAAAAGTATTTATATATATTTATACAGAAATAGTAGAATATATGCTTCCTACATATAGTGACAAGTGGGTTTACAAACCTTAGCCTCCTGTAGGTTACCGAGTCTAAAGTGGAGAGCAGCCACATTGTTAAGGATCTCCGGTGGTACATCGGCTTCTACTTTCTCTTTAAGGATCCTTGTAGCAGTTCCATACGCAGACAAAGCTCCCTAATACACAATCAGTTTCAATGAAATAGATGACTGTATTTCAATAAAGCAATAAAGAATGTCTGTCTGTCTGTCTGTCTGTCACAGGTTAAGGAATACCATTGACTCCAACATTTAAACTAGGAAATGTGATAAACGATTGACCAGAGAATGTTTGTGAAACACCTGTATTGTACATGTCCCTGTTTCCGCTCAATGAAGTTAGACAAAGTCTTACTCAAACTTTATAAAATGGAACTAAACAACTATTAAATTTCTATTTTAAAGCTGTTTTTTGGTGATTTCACAGTTTGGTGAGGATTGCATCAGTAGTCCTGAGATTAGCTAGTTACATTGCATCGGGATGAGATGGGACAGGACGGACAGGGGTAACACTACATGCCCCCCCATTTCATGGCAGGGGGGGGGGGGGGGGGGGGGGGGGGGGGGAATCTCTGCCTCCAGACAATGGACAGCTGCCAGTTTACCCTCACTATCCTGTATGGCTGTAATTACTTACCTGTACATCTGTCTGTTCCAATATCTGGGCGAGTTCTATCCACGCCTCCACATCATCTGGGAACTGTTCTGTTACTTTCTTCAAATGTTGCTGCAGATAAAATATAGCATACCAGGTATTAACAGAGAAAACACAGATTTAATTTATATCTCTCTAACAGTTGGGATTGGCTGTAAAGTTTCCAGGTGTTGATATGTTCAAGTCTCTTACGTCGTGAGATCAAAGATTTTCAAATGCAGTGTGACATCACAAAAAAAGAGCCTGATCTCAAACGTTTATATTCTAGAATTCAGGATAGCAACGGGACATACTTTCATAAAAATATGCTAATAACAATAATGATTTAGAATACATTCTTTTTAATTTCAAACAATTAAACTTGTCAATAATTTTTCATTACTGAACTTAACAAAAATTAAAATTTCTAAGTATTTGCTTTAAAATGTCCTGATAATTTGATGCCTGTAATTTTGAATTGGGATGATCATGACAGTTTCTTTTCGCTAACTTTGTAGTAGACAATGCCAACAATCTATTTTGTAGATATCATTTGGCATGTTTTTCTGAATAAGAAGATATTGGAGCGTTTTTATATAAAAATTTTGAAAAAGGCACATGAAACAAATCTTTCTACATAATGGGTAATGCATTATGCTATACTACACATTTGTTTGTTACTTTAATAGATTACTTAACAAGCAAGATCCACTTTTTAATTTCCCAAATTTCTCTTTTTTCTATCAATTTGTTTGCACTGATGTCAAAATATGTACGATCAACCTTTTAATTTTCTGAATTTTGAAACTGTCTATGCTTTGCATATTTTAACTTTACTAGACTGAATCCTATATAACACAAAAAACTAAATCAACATTCACTTGTAGCCCATTTACTTGTATCACAAGTTCAGGTGTTTATTAAAGTGTCAAACATCTTACAACATATAAAATACATCATGAAATATTCTTTTCAAAGTAAGTTATGTCCAGCCATTTATGACTTATTTAGAAACTATAATGCAAAATAAAGTACAAGATATTACATGCTAAAAGTTAATAAGGTAAGGCTATCCCAAGCTGTTAAAAGTGGCACAGTAAGTAGCTATGTTATGTTACATGAATTAAAAGCTACGAAAAACTGCTTCTCCTCCACATAGCACAAAGTTGGTTAGCTAGAAGATTTGGTGGAATTTATCTACTAGATATTTGAACTGATTAAAACTGTCCATACTAGTAAAGTCTATTAAAATCAACATATTTTTGTTAGCATCAACAAAAGGGGCCAGCATAAATCATCATAAAAACCGCATTGTATTAAAAGTAAACTTCGTTTTCAACCTCATTTAATAAATAATATCTACAGATTCTGTTTTTTATGGGTAACATCAACTATGTATGCAGTCCCTTTTCAATTTCAAGGGAAAGTGACCCACCTCTGAAGCTGCACAACAGACCCTTTCTCTCTCTAACAAATCTAACATAACCACTTGTTGTAGGCTCATACTTATAGGTTCTATAAAGGTGTAATTAATTACCATTAACATTTCCATCATCACTCCACAATAGATTTTGCCAGCTGTCAGCATCAATAAATTGTAGTTTTTCTTTAACATTTGTCATTTTGCAGTTTAATGACTTTTGTGCTGAAACTATATCCATTAAATTAGCCTTTACTATGAGACTCTGTACCCGTGAACCCCAAGAATTATGGAGAGACTTAGACCAATTTTACACTAACACTCAGAGAGTTACCTTGGCGGTGTCTCTTTTTCCAAGGTCCTGTGAGTTTGCATACAATGAGCCAAGGATTTTCATGGTCTCGTAATTTCCAGGCTGGATCTTTAACACCTTCTCAAAACACTGGGAGGCCTGAAATACATAAATAGTCTGGATCTTTAACACCTTCTCAAAACACTGGGAGGCCTGAAATACATAAATAGTCTGGATATTTAACGCCTTCTCCAAAACACTGGGAGGCCTGAAATACATAAATAGTCTGGATATTTAACACCATCTCAAAACACTGGGAGGCCTGAAATACATAAATAGTCTGGATATTTAACACCTTCTCAAAACACTGGGAGGCCTGAAATACATAAATAGTCTGGATATTTAACACCTTCTCAAAACACTGGGAGGCCTGAAATACATAAATAGTCTGGATATTTAACACCTTCTCAAAACACTGGGAGGCCTGAAATACATAAATAGTCTGGATATTTAACACCTTCTCAAAACACTGGGAGGCCTGAAATACATAAATAGTCTGGATATTTAACACCTTCTCAAAACACTGGGAGGCCTGAAATACATAAATAGTCTGGATATTTACCACCTTCTCAAAACACTGGGAGGCCTGAAATACATAAATAGTCTGGATATTTACCACCTTCTCAAAACACTGGGAGGCCTGAAATACATAAATAGTCTGGATCTTTAACACCTTCTCAAAACACTGGGAGGCCTGAAATACATAAATAGTCTGGATATTTAACGCCTTCTCCAAAACACTGGGAGGCCTGAAATACATAAATAGTCTGGATCTTTAACACCTTCTCAAAACACTGGGAGGCCTGAAATACATAAATAGTCTGGATCTTTAACACCATCTCAAAACACTGGGAGGCCTGAAATACATAAATAGTCTGGATCTTTAACACCATCTCAAAACACTGGGAGGCCTGAAATACATAAATAGTCTGGATCTTTAACACCTTCTCAAAACACTGGGAGGCCTGAAATACATAAATAGTCTGGATCTTTAACACCTTCTCAAAACACTGGGGCTTCTCAAAACACTGGGAGGCCTGAAATACATAAATAGTCTGGATATTTAACACCTTCTCAAAACACTGGGAGGCCTGAAATACATAAATAGTCTGGATCGTTAACACCTTCTCAAAACACTGGGAGACCTGAAATACATAAATAGTCTGGATATTTAACACCTTCTCAAAACACTGGGAGGCCTGAAATACATAAATAGTCTGGATATTTAACACCTTCTCAAAACACTGGGAGGCCTGAAATACATAAATAGTCTGGATCGTTAACACCTTCTCAAAACACTGGGAGGCCTGAAATACATAAATAGTCTGGATCTTTAACACCTTCTCAAAACACTGGGAGGCCTGAAATACATAAATAGTCTGGATCTTTAACACCTTCACAAAACACTGGGAGGCCTGAAATACATAAATAGTCTGGATCGTTAACACCTTCTCAAAACACTGGGAGGCCTGAAATACATAAATAGTCTGGATCGTTAACACCTTCTCAAAACACTGGGAGGCCTGAAATACATAAATAGTCTGGATCGTTAACACCTTCTCAAAACACTGGGAGGCCTGAAATACATAAATAGTCTGGATATTTAACACCTTCTCAAAACACTGGGAGGCCTGAAATACATAAATAGTCTGGATCGTTAACACCTTCTCAAAACACTGGGAGGCCTGAAATACATAAATAGTCTGGATATTTAACACCTTCTCAAAACACTGGGAGGCCTGAAATACATAAATAGTCTGGATATTTAACACCTTCTCAAAACACTGGGAGGCCTGAAATACATAAATAGTCTGGATCTTTAACACCTTCTCAAAACACTGGGAGGCCTGAAATACATAAATAGTCTGGATCGTTAACACCTTCTCAAAACACTGGGAGGCCTGAAATACATAAATAGTCTGGATATTTAACACCTTCTCAAAACACTGGGAGGCCTGAAATACATAAATAGTCTGGATATTTAACACCTTCTCAAAACACTGGGAGGCCTGAAATACATAAATAGTCTGGATCGTTAACACCTTCTCAAAACACTGGGAGGCCTGAAATACATAAATAGTCTGGATCGTTAACACCTTCTCAAAACACTGGGAGGCCTGAAATACATAAATAGTCTGGATATTTAACACCTTCTCAAAACACTGGGAGGCCTGAAATACATAAATAGTCTGGATCTTTAACACCTTCTCAAAACACTGGGAGGCCTGAAATACATAAATAGTCTGGATCGTTAACACCTTCTCAAAACACTGGGAGGCCTGAAATACATAAATAGTCTGGATCGTTAACACCTTCTCAAAACACTGGGAGGCCTGAAATACATAAATAGTCTGGATCGTTAACACCTTCTCAAAACACTGGGAGGCCTGAAATACATAAATAGTCTGGATATTTAACACCTTCTCAAAACACTGGGAGGCCTGAAATACATAAATAGTCTGGATCGTTAACACCTTCTCAAAACACTGGGAGGCCTGAAATACATAAATAGTCTGGATATTTAACACCTTCTCAAAACACTGGGAGGCCTGAAATACATAAATAGTCTGGATATTTAACACCTTCTCAAAACACTGGGAGGCCTGAAATACATAAATAGTCTGGATATTTAACACCATCTCAAAACACTGGGAGGCCTGAAATACATAAATAGTCTGGATATTTAACACCTTCTCAAAACACTGGGAGGCCTGAAATACATAAATAGTCTGGATATTTAACACCTTCTCAAAACACTGGGAGGCCTGAAATACATAAATAGTCTGGATCTTTAACACCTTCTCAAAACACTGGGAGGCCTGAAATACATAAATAGTCTGGATCTTTAACACCTTCTCAAAACACTGGGAGGCCTGAAATACATAAATAGTCTGGATATTTAACACCTTCTCAAAACACTGGGAGGCCTGAAATACATAAATAGTCTGGATATTTAACACCTTCTCAAAACACTGGGAGGCCTGAAATACATAAATAGTCTGGATCGTTAACACCTTCTCAAAACACTGGGAGGCCTGAAATACATAAATAGTCTGGATCGTTAACACCTTCTCAAAACACTGGGAGGCCTGAAATACATAAATAGTCTGGATATTTAACACCTTCTCAAAACACTGGGAGGCCTGAAATACATAAATAGTCTGGATCTTTAACACCTTCTCAAAACACTGGGAGGCCTGAAATACATAAATAGTCTGGATCGTTAACACCTTCTCAAAACACTGGGAGGCCTGAAATACATAAATAGTCTGGATCGTTAACACCTTCTCAAAACACTGGGAGGCCTGAAATACATAAATAGTCTGGATCGTTAACACCTTCTCAAAACACTGGGAGGCCTGAAATACATAAATAGTCTGGATATTTAACACCTTCTCAAAACACTGGGAGGCCTGAAATACATAAATAGTCTGGATCGTTAACACCTTCTCAAAACACTGGGAGGCCTGAAATACATAAATAGGTTGGATATTTAACACCTTCTCAAAACACTGGGAGGCCTGAAATACATAAATAGTCTTCATATAACAAGGTAGCTCAGAGTAAGAATATGTTCTTCTCAAATACTTCACAGGGTTATCCGGTGGTTGCTAGTGAAAAGATAAATCGATCTTACACAGGGGGGTAAAGACAGCCGGCACACGCTATATGACGCTGCTCACAATAATGTAACGTCATCATTTTAGGTTGAGTAACCAAGTTGTAAATTATGACGTCATAAATTTTGATGCACATTCCAAGGAGCATTGAAGATGGCGCGATGAAAAACTTTCATAAAAACTTAAGCTTTGATGCAAGTATGTGAGAAAAATAATCAATCATGGGTCTGTGTAAGAGTTTGGCTGGCCAGCACTTGGCAAGCCTCGTGCTGACTGGCCAAACCCTTACACTCGGGTTGAGATATCCCTGTCCACGGAACAGACTCATATAAGATTCTATTACTCTCCCTATATCTGTCTATTAAAACAATACTTTAAATAAAAGGTTTATAAATGTAGATATTCTTAAGCAGGACAATTCTTAAGCAGGAGAATGTCTTTGAAAATGCTTTGGCATTTGTGATACAGAAACAGAAGCTTTAATCTAACAACATTTTAAATCTAACAACATTTTAAGCTTTCATTTCCGCTTTATCATACTAGTTTGATGAAACTGCTGAAATGGAGCAAAAGCCAACATAAGGGAGACAATTCAGACAGAAATGAAGGTAACACATTATTTGCCCTTACTAGTGCGCCCTTACTATTGCTGCCTGTAACATTGCCTTACATTTTCATTGTCTCCACGGTAGATGTACATTTGTCCCAGTCCAAAGAAAGGCAAGACAAAGTTGGAGGGTGAAAACTGTGTTGACTGGTAGTAATACTGGAAAGCCTGGTCGTAATCATTCTGAAAATAGAATAGCAAGGTTAGTCAAAACAGTGTAAACCTAAAACACTGCCAAATACCCAACCAGAACAAATATATGTGTATAAAAACAATTCATGATGAATTTTTAATGTTCAGGTACTAAGTACTGCCAGATTCAGATTTGTTTCTACATAATCTGTTGAACATTATTTTTTCTCATAAACATGTGATTTCAGAATGATCTTGATATTGACTTGTTGATAAACAATTATCTTAATACAACCCAGTAAAAGAATATCTTTATTACCTGTACGTGGAAAGCACGTGCCAACTGGTAGCAACTCTCCGCTCTCATGGCTTCATTTTCTGTGTTGTGGAAGGCATGCAACGCAAGGTGCTGCACTTTTTGGTAATCCTGTTAAATGGAAGTTGGTAAAATCAATTTTTAGCACAAATTATCTATTATAAATTAATATTAATTGACTGTTTTTTTCCTTTATATCTTGCATATTGTCAATTAAACACTAAGTGAAAGTTTGCTCTAAAACACCTGTAGCTGGTTGGTATGTAAGACCTGTAGTCGGTTGTAGGAACATCTTTAATCAAACAGTCTGCATTATTTGTAATTTTTCAACAAAATTCACTTGAAAATTACTTGTAAGTAAATGAAGAATATTACAGAGTGAATTTCCATCATCCTATGTACCAGGTATGTACTTGTATTTGAAACTATAGCTGGTCCAGCCATTTAATGTGAGCATTTGTAAAAAGATCTTTGTGTGTGTTAGTCATTTGTACAAACCTTTTTGTAAAAGAAGTGGTTGGCAAGATGGTTGAGGACCATGGGATTGGACGAGTCTATAGTGTAGGCCTTAGACAGAAGCTGAACACCAGACATGATTGACTCCTGTGTTTTAGCATTCACCTCTAGGATGGCCATTCCGACCTGTGCACCTACACATTGAGGATCCAACTGGAGAGCTCGCTCAAACGCCATTCTGGAACACACAATAATCAAGGAGTCACAATGAAATAATAAAGCTGTTTTTTCTAATAAAAAGGCTATGTATTTAAGAAAGATATTTGTTTATATATCTATTCAATGGTCTATTGATGTATTTAAAATTTTGAGAACATCTCTAACCATCCTTAATTTTACCATTGTTACTAACCAGAATCCACATATCACAATGAACGAATAATTTTCCAGCTGCTTTATTTACACCAGAAAACTCATAACTGTGAAAATCTATTTTACAGTTGCGACTTGGGGATAATTATGAAACAGTGCCCAATCTCATCATAATTAAGGTTACTAGTATCATAATTTCTCTAGTTGTTTTACCTAAATATGCCTTATCCAGAATATACATGAAGCCTACCTTGCTTTCTCAAGCTTATTGAGCTTGACAAAGCAGTGCCCCATCCCAAGTCGGACAGATGCTGGGCAGCTAGGGTTTGTTCTCAAGGCTTTCTTGTAATAAGCCAGGGCTCCTCGGAAATCCTTTTTGTTGAAAGCGATGCAAGCTTTCCCCAGTAACGACGGAATGTTGTTACTAGTCTGTACAAAAATAAATATTTGTAATCACTGTTGTAAAAGATTTGATGAAATGTAGATGACCAAGGTTATTGAAAACAGCATCACTCCAATGGATGTTGTATGGCAGCAACTTAATCACTTATGTACAGGAAGTTTAGTTACACACTGGGGAAAATAACTTTAAGAAAAATATATAATATCAAGATTGCATTAAAAAAGATAGACCGAATTTAGGTAATAAAGGAATTTTCCTATCAAGTCTTTAAATACAATCTCTTTGATCTGGACAGATGTATTTTAACTTTTATTGCATAACATGAAGTGGTCCTTGTAGACAAACTTCTTTTGTTTTAGTGATTGTTATGGCACCACAAATATAAATACAAATATTTTGAAGTTATCATTGTAATATTATTATGGGCAAATATAAATATTAATATTTTGTATGTATCATTGTTATATTATTATGGGCTAACCACAAAAGTTTACACCCATGAAATGATTTGAAAGCACCAAACAAAACCGAATGAAAGTAAACACGACCATTTCATGTTATACAGGATAATCCAGAATGAAAATTATTTAGGTAAGTTTGGTGAAGATTTGATAACTTAACATGAGTTTCAGTTCAGTTCAAACACTGATATCTAACATGAGTTTCAATTCTATTCAAACACTATCCTCAAAATACAACACTCTCCTAAAATACATATGTGTTTCAAAAGTAATATTGTTAGATCTGACAACGATACCTATCTTAAGTATAATAGTATAACGAGTATAATAGTATAACAACTATACCTGGCCCAACACAAAGTTAAACTGGGCATCAGCCTGATCCATCTTGTCGCCTTCCAACAGACAGAAGTATGCTCTTCCCAACAGATGGCTCTGTCAAAACAATGAACAAGGCAGCATTTGTCAAAAATTGGTCCAGTGATGCTTACAAACAACAATAACTTTAACTTTGGACTCAATAACTTTAAAATGTCACAGTTTGTCATGGATGAGTAAACAATGATTCAGTGCTATCAATGTAGCACTTTATCAGTAGCCAGGACATTTTTTGAATACATCAACATAAAATTGATAACAACTACCAAAATGAAAATGTCTACACAATTGAAACTACCTTGCATTAAGGTGTACTAAATTTCAATGAAATCTAAGAAGTACTTCAGGATTGGTCAGATAATTTTATAAAGAACAATTTCCTAAGTTGAATAGTGTTATAAATGAACCATAGGATTAACTACCTTGCATAATCAATTAAAAAACAATGGACAGATTTTTATTAAAATCTTCCTCACAATTTGGACTTTCATTCATACTATTATTCAATATGATGTCCTATCGTTTTCAGCTTTCTCAAATTTCATTCAGTAAGGTAATTTTTTGTAGCTTCATTGTTATTGTCTAAAGTAAAAGTGCATTATATTATCAAATGATCGATACCAATGTATCTGAAATCCTTTACCTGATCGTACATGATGATTTTGTCAGCTGTAGTATAGAGGAGGGTGGCCTGAGTGAAGAGCTCTCTCTTCTTGTCCTTGTTCTTCTCCTTGTGAGCCTTCTGTACATAGTATGCAGCCAATGTGTCAAGGGCTCGCATCTGGTCACGCTCAAAATTGGGGTAGTCCAGCCCTGCATCTGTTCGGGATGCATCCAGGATCTTTACAAAATCTTCTACGTAATTGGATTTGTAATATTCCAGCTGAAATAACATAACAAATAATGGTGAATAATTATATAAAATCAAGAAGAACTGACAAATGAGTAAGTTTGATGTTCCTATGTGTTTTCAAATGATTCATTTCCAGAAAACAGAAACAGGAATAGATTTACAATTATGTTAATTAATTTATGTCCAATACGGAGTTACAGAAACAGATTTGAAAATGTATGCAGCTTAACTGGACCACTATATATAGAATGTAGTTAATAATGTATATACCGTATATGACCTAATTAGGGCGCAGGTAATTGACAGTGGGGGTGCCCTTATTAAGATTCGTTATTCTGAAGTTTTATGAAACAAAGTATACCTCATAGCAGAATTCCCAAGGCTGTGGAAACGGTAAAATATTCAGTTATAAAAATATTCCAGATGAAGATATCTATTCATTACCATCTATTAGCTTAAACATCACTTGAATATTCCTGTAAACTTGTAAACCATGCCAGCTGTTCTTTAGACCAGACAACGTGTGTTCCACCATTATGTTCAAATGGAACTCATTTGTGTTCTATTTATATATATACACATGATTTCCCAGATCATATCAGACATCGTTTTCTTTGACCTAATAATTGATTTACAATGTCTTTTACTAGATTTCTGTTCTGAACAACAGTTAGTTAACAACATGAATGAAGTCTTTTACTTTATCTTCAAATAAAGATGGTAAGTTATTATTTGTATGTGTGTTTAGTTTCGGATGAACTTTGCACCGACGTCTGTAGGAATAGACAAAATGTGGCGAAAACTTGTTCCAGTGACCATAATTTGCTGAAGAAAATTGAACACATAAGTAGCAAAACATTTCACATGAATTATTACTTTTGAACATCATTTTGACACTCAGTCAAAGATTATTTTCCTTGGAAAACAGGTAGGGGTGTCCTTATTAGGGCAGGCGCCCTTATTAGGTCATATGATATACAGTGGAACTTCGTTAACTCGAACTCGGATAACTCGAATACCCCGCTTAATTAACTCGAAGTACCTCGCCGGTCCCGGCCGAATTCTCTCTTTATCTTAGTAAAAAAAACTAGGAAAATTCGAATTCGGATAACTCGAAAAACTCGGATAATACGAAGTAAAAATTTGGTCCCAACAATAAAAATCCTACTTGAAATGTTCGAATAACTCGAAGTATAATTTTCGTCGATCGGTGGCAAACGCCGACATTTTTTAAGAGCTAAATTCCGTTTGTAATACTGAACATATCGGCACTAGATCTACTAACCTACATGCTATTATAAGTGTTTCATAAATTCATAAAAGAAATTGTCGGTTGAATCTTATAACAACAAGTCTTGGTGATAAAAAGTACTGCTTTACTTACATCAGGTAATTTCCCAAGGCGGTCGCCGATATCAGTACACACGATAGTCAACAACTCATCTACCCGTTTGCTCAAGCGGAACTAATCTCTGACACACCGGTAGATCTACCCGGCTGATGTTTTTACAGGTGTAGAAATGACACAGTTACCGGCGCCTATTAAATCTTTAAACTGCTGAAACAATAGCGTAATTACTGCCGAGGTGTTCAGAGTACAACTGTAACGGTCAGTGCTGTCTATTAAATCGGATAAAACGCCAACTCAGTTACAGTAACATTTTATACGCACATGTGCAGCCCAACTTCCGGTGCTAATACACATGGAAATGGCGTGGTTATCAATAAAAAGTAAGTAGACCGATCAACAGTATTTTATCTATGTCCAATAAAAGTAATGGTTCTGTTACGTTTTGTATGCAATCTGTGTTAAACTTAAAACGGTTATTTGTTTTGACATTAATAACTTGTTATTTTGTCGAATTCCGTTTTATCGTTTACCTTTTGCAAACATGACTTGCACATCAGATCGTTATTGAAGTGACTAAGTGAAAGAAACTTTATCGTGACTGTATATCGGCAAAACTACACCAAATTACAAGTGACATAACGAAACATTACATATATATTTACATGTATTGACCAGTCTTCACACTAAACTGATGAGCGACAGAGCGAAGTTATAATGATTATATAATGTTGACAAATATTGACCAAACTTTTCACCAAAAACGATAACTCGCTTAATTCGAACACTCGGATAACTCGAAGTTTTTTCGTGGTCCCGTCGACTTCGAGTTAACGAAGTTCCACTGTATGTGAAAAATAATTAGACAAAAATTGTTTGATTCGCATATTCTGATTAATTGTAAATGGATGCACAACATTCTACAGTATCACATCTAAATATATAAATATGACTTAAGACTTACAGCAAGAGTGACCCAGATGTGCAATGGAGCCACTTCCTGGCGCAAAATACTGAGAACTTCATCTCCCTCTGGTAGCTGGTCAAGATCAAGCTCGATCACCTGAAGTCAAGAACAACGATCATAAATAAACTTTTAGAAAATGTGATTGATCATGATCAAAAATATCTACCTTTGTCATCTGACTATCTGTAAACAGGCATACTATGCCATTTGTGACATCTATAACAAGGTTGGGAAAAACTGCCAACTTGCATATAATTTGCGTATTGTACGCCAGTTCGAGTATGGATTTGTTACTAAAAATAGACAAAATCAATAAAACAATAAATTTTAAAATATTTCATTGAATGGCGATTTAATTACGACAAGGTTAATAATATTTTACTAAAATATATTTACTGAAAGTGTTGTCTACGTAGAAACTTGATGGTATAATTACAATACCGTAGTATAGCCTGAGTTTCCCTCTGGCCCTGATCATGACACCATGTCTGGTGTAGGGCCAGAGCATGTGACACTACTATATGAAAACGTGGAATTCTCAGACACTATTTGGTGTCGCTAAGATTTTGGTGCAAACACATAAATTTGGGCGTTACATAACACCTACCTTACATAAATGGATAAATGAGATATTAATTTACCCCAAAACACCCATTTAATCTCATATCAGTGTTATATAATATTATTATTCCGTCTGTATAACCCCTCTCTTTATGTGGGTCAAAATTTCACACTTAACTCCACCCCATATTGCTAACTACATGTATGTAGGTCACGGGTAGCCTATCACCCTTATCAGTGTGTGATGGAGCGAAAAGGAAAAAATACAACATTTATTTCTTTATAGTTTACCGCTTATAATTTGTAAATAATGTACATAATATATCAGGTTTTGGAAAATAATAAGCTTATATTTAGTTGTCTTGATTAAAACTATGTAAGAAGAAAAACACAATAAATGATATGTGGGCTTTTCGGTCCATTTATTTCTTTATAGTTTACCACTTATAATTTGTAAATAATGTATTATTGCATTAAATATATCAGGTTTTGGAAAATAATAAGCTTATATTTAGTTGTCTTGATTAAAACTATGTAAGAAGAAAAACACAATAAATGATATGTGGGCTTTTCGGTCCATTGTGTTCCGATTCGGATGGTTAGTTGCACTGTAGCTTACAAAATGGCACAATAGTGTATTGCATCAATTTTTGGTACTTTCCAAAGTGAAAAGAATTTTCATTTGTAAGATGTTTCATGACTAGATAAATGCGACTTGGACGAATATTTTTAACTAGTAAACTTTAGAGTGATTTTGGCTATTTTTAGTAACAAAACCTATACCTCAATTTGGCGTATTTTACGCAAGTTTTCCCTAACCCGATAACTTTTCTACTCAGCTTTTCATTTCAATTTCCAAATTAAAATCATCGATAGCATTGTAGTCTTCCTCGAGTCATTCAGTCAGTCAATTTCTACCTGGTACCAGTACTCACGGAAAATGTTGATGATGTTAACAAAATACCACAACAAAATAAATATGTTTTGTTTATGTCTCGGATCGATTATAAAACGGGATGGCATCGGACAATATATGTATAAACAACAGAGTCACGAGAAGTTAAATGTAGCTGACTTGTAATTCTTATACATTAGGGCCTATATGCAATGTTTACACAATTTTCGGTGAAAATATCATTGGAGCTCCTTTCAGCACACTGAATGAGGAAGCGCGAGTATTGAAATGAATTGTCGCTCATTACCCTAGATCACGACTAATAGAATACAAAATATATGTTTCATTAAACACATGTACGACTGTGGAGATAAAACGTTATTTGAATACAAATATTGACTACTTACTTCGTCTGTATCCCGGAGTGGGATTTCAATCGAGCCGGCCGCCATGCTGCTTCCTAGGGAGCGGTGTGTTTTGGTGCTTTTATTATGAACAAGTAAATACATTATTTATGATGCAAGTAAGATAAAATTCAAATTGCGTATACCAAAAATTCTAGTAGAAATTTAGATATCATAAAAACAATATGAAAATGCAATAATGTTGTAAGTGTCAAATAAATGTGAGATAATAAAAGAGAAATAATGAACCATCATAGCTGAAGCGACATCTATATTCATATCAAATAACTAAGGACCAGCAACTCATTGATTTTTTTAAGTAAACTATACCAGCGGCAGTTTTTAAAGGTATACTCAGTTAACAACTGATATCGCATTATTTCCCTTCAAGTCAGCAATCTGCTCTCTTTGCTAATCCACGTCATCTTTTCCATATCCTTTTCCTTTCTTTCCCTTTCTAATCTTAAGCATACTACTCTTGACACAATCACTCAGCTTGATGAGGGAAATAAGTATTATGTAACAGTTAGATCTAGTTGCAGATTGCCCTAAGCTAATAGTGGTCATCTTCGCTAGCCAAGGCTTCTGATTATGGGGCGCCGCTTTACTATTTATTTTTTTTTTATAATTTTTTTATTTTCCAAAACACATATATCATTAACAATCAATAATTTTAATATATCATCCTGCACACTACTGCCATCATCTTTTAACAATTATCATCACTACTCACAATCATCATCATCATCATCATCATCATCAGCATCATCATCAATAGTCATCATCCTCATCTGCAATAATCATCCTCGTCCTCACCATCATCATCATCATCATCATCATCACCAATAGTCATCATCCTCATCTGTAATAATCACCATCGTCCTCACCACCACCATCATCATCATCATCAATCATCATCATCATCATCATCATCACCATCATCATCAGAGAGAGATTTGTGCCATTTTGTATAATAACAGATTATCGCAATGTGCTTAATAACATACAAAAAAAACCGTTTTACTATTTATTCCCATTTGGTGATATCACCTATTCGAATAGGTGATATCACCAATTCATTTTTCAAATAAGTGATATCACCCATTCGAATAGGTGATATCACTTAATGAAACGAATAGGTGATATCACTTATTCAAAAAGGTGATATCACTCATTCGAATAGGTGATATCACCAATTGGAATAGGTGATATCACTTAAAAATATTCTTAAGTGATATCACCCATTCGAATAGGTGATATCACCCATTCGAATAGGTGATATCACTCATTCGAATAGGTGATATCACTTAAAAAAGTTCTCAAGTGATATCATCTATTCGAATAGGTGATATCACTCATTTGAATAGATGATATCACCTATTTGAATAGGTGATATCACCAAATGGGAATAAATAGTAAAACGGCGCCCCATATCTGATTACATTACACTCCACAAACGTGGCTAGCGAAGATGATAGTGGTAGGATGTTTGCCTTTAGAGTGAAAGGTCGCTAGTTTGAGCTCCAGAGCGGGCAGGGTGTTTTTCATTACTCCTTCCAATTGCAGATTTGGTGCGAGTGAAAGTTATATATCTATAGGACAGGCGCGGATCCAGGAATTTATTGGTAATGCGAGCGCCTGACCCCCAGGATCCGCTAGTGTAGGAGATTGAGAGGCTTCCTTGTAGCTATTAAGAACCTGGGATGTGGTTTTCTTCGAGAGCAAAGACTTTGTGAAGGAGGGAGTAGTGTAAAGTGGAGAGTTATTTTGTCACCTTACTAGCTCAGACTATGATGGAGTATGGAAGATAACACAATCCACATTAATTCAAATCACAACTTTCATTTTCTTTTTCCAATGCAACTATGAAACAGTTGCTAGTCAATTTATCCAGACTTACGGAGAAATTAATAAAATGATCAGCTTAATATCCGGAACGGGGTTACTTCCCCTTTAACCAGAATGATATATCACAGACATTAGGCCTATTATACAATCTAACATTGCTGGAGTAAAGAAGAGGACAGGACATTATGGAACGCCAAATTAACATATGTTCAATTAATTGAACCTATCTTCAAATAATTGAAGATAGGTTTAGGCCTAATTCAATTAAATATAGGTTTAATTCAATTAGAGAGGGGTTCAATTCAGTTAGAGATGGGTTCAATTCAGTTAGAGATGGGTTCAATTCAATTAGAGATGGGTTCAATTCAATTAGAGATGGGTTCAATTCAGTTAGAGATGGGTTCAATTCAATTAGAGATAGGTACAATTCAATTGAAGATAGGTTCAATTCAATTAAAGATAAGTTTGAATAAGACTAATTGAACCTATCTTCAATTAAATTAAACCTATCTTCAATTAATTGAACCTATCTTCAAATAATAACCCATACAAATCACTCCATAGAATACTGTGTAAACACGGGACTGTCGGCGCAGCTTGCATCGACAGAACGAATTAAAGCTACAAATTTCATCCCTGCTACACTACCATCTAATTTCATCATCTTACCATACTATCCTAGGGTAGAGAAAATAACATCTCACGCCTACTAAAATAATTCCCCTTCTATTATAAAAGAATACTACTAGTATTTAGTTGTTTTCCTTGTCTGGGAAGGGCATCGCTCAATCTAATCAAAATTAGACTTGTAATTTCCATTCCTCTACGATACTCTACGATACACTGCAATACAAGAATGCAGTGTATTATAGAGGAGGGTAATTACAAGTCTAGTTTTAATGAGATTGGGCATCACTGGAATCAGTACAACACTTGTCTGATCTAGCTGATGATGTGGCATCCTCAACACTCCAAGGTATTCAGGGAGAGGGCTGGTATAGGCTACCCCTGTTGCCTAATTCCCTTTGTGTTAAGATCTGCACAATAAAGAATTCTGGGATGAAAATTATGATCACTTGGGCTCTCTTCAAGAACATAACTGATCCTAATCCCTGGGATAATGATGTGGTAGAGCTTTTAATTTTGCTGACATGAGTCATTGTTTTTGTTGAGCTGACAGAAGACAGAGAGTTTCACACTATTATACCATGGGCAGGATGTCAATCCATTTTCATTGTAACTGCCAACCACTATGGATACAAACAGACAGTCATAGATGTGTCACAGACTTTATTCTGTTATAGCATAATACCGGAAAAAAGATGGGACAGCAATAGCTTGGTCAGTTAGAGCACTAGCCTACCTAACCTCAGTGAGTAAGAGCACCAGTATACCTAACCTCAGTGAGTAAGAGCACCAGCCTACCTAACCTCAGTGGGTTAGAGCACCAGCCTACCTAACCTCAGTGGGTTAGAGCACCAGCCTACCTAACCTCAGTAGGTTAGAACACCAGCCTACCTAACCTCAGTAGGTTAGAACACCAGCCTACCTAACCTCAGTAGGTTTGAACACCAGCCTACCTAACCTCAGTGGGTTAGAGCATCAGCCTACCTAACCTCAGTGGGTTAGAGCATCAGCCTACCTAACCTCAGTAGGTTAGAACATCAGCCTACCTAACCTCAGTTGGTTAGAACACCAGCCTACCTAACCTCAGTAGGTTAGAGCATCAGCCTACCTAACCTCAGTGGGTTAGAACATCAGTCTACCTAACCTCAGTAGGTTAGAGCACCAGCCTACCTAACCTCAGTGGGTTAGAACACCAGCCTACCTAACCTCAGTGGGTTAGAGCATCAGCCTACCTAACCTCAGTGGGTTAGAGCACCAGCCTTCCTAACCTCAGTTGGTTAGAGCATCAGCCTACCTAACCTCAGTGGGTTAGAACATCAGCCTACCTAACATCAGTGGGTAAGAGTTAGAGCATCAGCCTATCTAACCTCAGTGGGTTAGAACATCAGCCTACCTAACCTCAGTAGGTTAGAACATCAGCCTACCTAACCTCAGTGGGTTAGAGCACCAGCCTACCTAACCTCAGTGGGTTAGAACATCAGCCTACCTAACCTCAGTGGGTTAGAGCACCAGCCTACCTAACCTCAGTTGGTTAGAGCATCAGCCTACCTAACCTCAGTGGGTTAGAACATCAGTCTACCTAACCTCAGTAGGTTAGAGCATCAGCCTATCTAACCTCAGTGGGTTAGAACATCAGCCTACCTAACCTCAGTGGGTTAGAGCACCAGCCTACCTAACCTCAGTTGGTTAGAGCATCAGCCTAACTAACCTCAGTGGGTTAGAACATCAGTCTACCTAACCTCTGTAGGTTAGAGCATCAGCCTATCTAACCTCAGTGGGTTAGAGCATCAGCCTATCTAACCTCAGTGGGTTAGAACATCAGCCTACCTAACCTCAGTGGGTTAGAGCACCAGCCTAACTAACCTCAGTTGGTTAGAGCATCAGCCTACCTAACCTCAGTGGGTTAGAACATCAGCCTACCTAACCTCAGTGGGTTAGAACACCAGCCTACCTAACATCAGTGGGTAAGAGTTAGAGCATCAGCCTATCTAACCTCAGTGGGTTAGAACATCAGCCTACCTAACCTCAGTGGGTTAGAGCATCAGCCTACCTAACCTCAGTGGGTTAGAGCATCAGCCTACCTAACCTCAGTGGGTAAGAGTTAGAGCACTATCCTACCTAACCTCAGTGGGTAAGAGTTAGAGCACTATCCTACCTAACCTCAGTGGGTAAGAGTAAGAGCACTATCCTACCTAACCTCAGTGGGTTAGAGCATCAGTCTACCTAACCTCAGTGGGTAAGAGTTAGAGCACTATCCTACCTAACCTCAGTGGGTAAGAGTTAGAGCACTATCCTACCTAACCTCAGTGGGTAAGAGTAAGAGCACTATCCTACCTAACCTCAGTGGGTTAGAGCATCAGCCTACCTAACCTCAGTGGGTAAGAGTTAGAGCACTATCCTACCTAACCTCAGTGGGTTAGAGCATCAGCCTACCTAACCTCAGTGGGTTAGAACATCAGCCTACCTAACCTCAGTAGGTTAGAACACCAGCCTACCTAACCTCAGTAGGTTAGAACATCAGCCTATCTAACCTCAGTGGGTTAGAGCATCAGCCTACCTAACCCAGTGGGTTAGACCACCAGCCTACCTAACCTCAGTGGGTTAGACCACCAGCCTACCTAACCTCAGTGGGTTAGAACATCAGCCTATCTAACCTCAGTGGGTTAGGACACCAGCCTACCTAACCTCAGTGGGTTAGAGCATCAGCCTACCTAACCTCAGTAGGTTAGAGCACCATCCTACCTAACCTCAGTGTGGTTAGACCACCAGCCTACCTAACCTCAGTGGGTTAGAGCACCAGCCTACCTAACCTCAGTAGGTAAGAGCAAGAGCACTATCCTACCTAACCTCAGTGGGTTAGAACACCAGCCTACCTAACCTCAGTATGGTTAGAACATCAGCCTACCTAACCTCAGTGGGTTAGTGCATCAGCCCAGGGGCATAGCGTCCATAAGAAAAAAAAGCCCGGGCTTACACATAAAGATTCTTACCGTGTGTGTTGGGCCTATATTTCAAGTAACCATGATCATAGAAACCAATTCTTGTATCAAATAACCAAATAAGTATTTCTGGAATATCAAACACATTATACTTTGTCTATGACTAGCCAATCAATTCCATGTTTCCGATTTTATAAAGCTGACAAGTGTGTTTATTCAAAATGAAGACAAAAACAAAACCATATACTGTGTGTATTGTTCAAGTTTTCGTCGCAGCAACCCAAAATTGAAAACTTTCACTCGCTGTCGCCGTCTACCGATTGGGCAAACCTCGGACAGCTTGTTAAACTCCACATCAACTCCAAGTCTCAACACCACGGTTACATGCACGCAAATTACATTGATATCGAATAGTAAAAAAAGAATCGATTATCTTAAGTCTAGACCAGTCTTCTTAAGAATAAAAAGTTATAAAATATCTGTCTCGGAAAACAATTGCATACCTTTACAAAATCCTTAAAGCAATTTTCAGCTCCCAAACCCCTTGCCTGGGCTTACACAATCCCATTAGCCTAGCTACACCCCTGCAGCCTACCTAACCTCAGTGTGGTTAGAGCACCAGCCTACCTAACCTCAGTGGGTTAGAACATCAGCCTACCTAACCTCAGTGGGTTAGAGCATCAGCCTACTTAACCTCAGTAGGTTAGAACACCAGCCTACCTAACCTTAGTTGGTTAGAGCACCAGCCTACCTAACCTCAATGTGGTTAGAGCACCAGCCTACTTAACCTCAGTGGGTTAGAGCACCAGCCTACCTAACCTCAGTAGGTTAGAGCATCAGCCTACCTAACCTCAGTGGGTTAGAACACCAGCCTACCTAACCTCAGTGGGTTAGAGCATCAGCCTACCTAACCTCAGTAGGTTAGAACACCAGCGTACCTAACCTCAGTGGGTTAGAACACCAGCCTACCTAACCTCAGTGAGTTAGAGCACCAGCCTACATAACCTCAGTAGGTTAGAGCATCAGCCTACCTAACCTCAGTGTGGTTAGAACATAAGCGTACCTAACCTCAGTGTGGTTAGAGCATCAGCCTACCTAACTTCAGTAGGTTAGAACACCAGCCTACCTAACCTCAGTGGGTTAGAGCATCAGCCTACCTAACCTCAGTAGGTTATAGCACCAGCCTACCTAACCTCAGTGAGTAAGAGCATCAGCCTACCTAACCTCAGTGAGTAAGAGCAACAGCCTACCTAACCTCAGTGGGTTAGAACACCAGCCTACCTAACCTCAGTGGGTTAGAGCACCAGCCTACCTAACCTCAGTGGGTTAGAACACCAGCCTACCTAACCTCAGTGAGTAAGAGCACCAGTCTACCTAACCTCAGTGAGTAAGAGCACCAGCCTACCTAACCTCAGTGAGTAAGAGCACCAGCCTACCTAACCTCAGTGGGTTAGAGCACCAGCCTACCTAACCTCAGTGGGTTAGAGCACCAGCCTACCTAACCTCAGTGGGTTAGAGCATCAGCCAACCTAACCTCAGTGGGTTAGAACACCAGCCTACCTAACCTCAGTTGGTTAGAACACCAGCCTACATAACCTCAGTGAGTTAGAGCACCAGCCTACCTAACCTCAGTGGGTTAGAGCATCAGCCTACCTAACCTCAGTAGGTTAGAGCCAGCCTACCTAACCTCAGTGGGTTAGAGCACCAGCCTACCTAACCTCAGTAGGTTAGAGCATCAGCCTACCTAACCTCAGTAGGTTAGAACATCAGCCTACCTAACCTCAGTAGGTTAGAGCATCAGCCTACCTAACCTCAGTTGGTTAGATCATCAGCCTACCT
The DNA here is from genome assembly GCF_902652985.1 of Pecten maximus. Lineage (NCBI taxonomy): Eukaryota > Metazoa > Mollusca > Bivalvia > Pectinida > Pectinidae > Pecten > Pecten maximus. The sequence goes on along the minus strand of NC_047024.1, from coordinate 36,113,074 downwards.
AACCTCAGTGGGTTAGAGCACCAGCCTACCTAACCTCAGTGGGTTAGAGCACCAGCCTACCTAAGCTCAGTGGGTTAGATCACCATTCTACCTAACCTCAGTGGGTTGGAACACCAGCCTACCTAACCTCAGTGGGTTAGAACACCAGCCTACCTAACCTCAGTGGGTTAGACCACCAGCCTACCTAACCTCAGTGGGTAAGAGCAAGAGCACTATCGTACCTAACCTCAGTGGGTTAGCATCAACCTACCTAACCTCAGTAGGTTAGAACATCAGCCTACCTAACCTCAGTGGGTTAGAGCACTACCCTACCTAACCTCAGTAGGTTAGAGCACCAGCCTACCTAACCTCAGTGGGTTAGAACATCAACCTACCTAACCTCAGTAGGTTAGAACATCAGCCTACCTAACCTCAGCGGGTTAGAACATCAACCTACCTAACCTCAGTAGGTTAGAACATCAACCTACCTAACCTCAGTAGGTTAGAACACCAGCCTACCTAACCTCAGTAGGTTAGAACATCAGCCTACCTAACCTCAGTGGGTTAGAACATCAACCTACCTAACCTCAGTGGGTTAGAACACCAGCCTACCTAACCAAAGTAGGTTAGACCACCAGCCTACCTAACCTCAGTGTGGTTAGAGCATCAGCCTACCTAACCTCAGTAGGTTAGAGCATCAGCCTACCTAACCTCAGTATGGTTAGACCACCAGCCTACCTAACCTCAGTGGGTTAGAACACCAGCCTACCTAACCTCAGTGGGTTAGAACATCAGCCTACCTAACCTCAGTGTGTTAGAACACCAGCCTACCTAACCTCAGTGAGTTAGAGCATCAGCCTACCTAACCTCAGTGGGTTAGAACATCAGCCTACCTAACCTCAGTGGGTTAGAACATCAGCCTACCTAACCTCAGTAGGTTAGAACACCAGCCTACCTAACCTCAGTGGGTTAGAGCATCAGCCTACCTAACCTCAGTGGGTTAGAACATCAGCCTACCTAACCTCAGTGGGTTAGAGCACCAGCCTACCTAACCTCAGTAGGTTAGAACACCAGCCTACCTAACCTCAGTGGGTTAGAACACCAGCCTACCTAACCTCAGTGAGTAAGAGCACCAGTCTACCTAACCTCAGTGAGTAAGAGCACCAGCCTACCTAACCTCAGTGAGTAAGAGCACCAGCCTACCTAACCTCAGTGGGTTAGAGCACCAGCCTACCTAACCTCAGTGGGTTAGAGCACCAGCCTACCTAACCTCAGTGGGTTAGAACACCAGCCTACCTAACCTCAGTGTGGTTAGAGCATCAGCCTACCTAACCTCAGTGGGTTAGAACACCAGCCTACCTAACCTCAGTTGGTTAGAACACCAGCCTACCTAACCTCAGTAGGTTAGAGCACCAGCCTACCTAACCTCAGTGGGTTAGAGCATCAGCCTACCTAACCTCAGTAGGTTAGAGCACCAGCCTACCTAACCTCAGTGGGTTAGAGCACCAGCCTACCTAACCTCAGTAGGTTAGAGCATCAGCCTACCTAACCTCAGTAGGTTAGAACATCAGCCTGCCTAACCTCAGTAGGTTAGAGCATCAGCCTACCTAACCTCAGTGGGTTAGAGCATCAGCCTACCTAACCTCAGTGGGTTAAAGCATCAGCCTACCTAACCTCAGTGGGTTAGAGCACCAGCCTACCTAACCTCAGTGGGTTAGAGCATCAGCCTACCTAACCTCAGTGGGTTAGAGCACCAGCCTACCTAACCTCAGTGAGTTAGAGCACCAGCCTACCTAACCTCAGTGGGTTAGAGCATCAGCCTACCTAACCTCAGTGGGTTAGAGCACCAGCCTACCTAACCTCAGTGGGTTAGATCACCATTCTACCTAACCTCAATGGGTTGGAACACCAGCCTACCTAACCTCAGTGGGTTAGAACACCAGCCTACCTAACCTCAGTGGGTTAGAACATCAGCCTACCTAACCTCAGTAGGTTAGAGCATCAGCCTACCTAACCTCAGTTGGTTAGAGCATCAGCCTACCTAACCTCAGTGGGTTAGAGCACCAGCCTACCTAACCTCAGTGGGTTAGAGCACCAGCCTACCTAACCTCAGTGGGTTAGATCACCATTCTACCTAACCTCAGTGGGTTGGAACACCAGCCTACCTAACCTCAGTGGGTTAGAACACCAGCCTACCTAACCTCAGTGGGTTAGACCACCAGCCTACCTAACCTCAGTGGGTAAGAGCAAGAGCACTATCGTACCTAACCTCAGTGGGTTAGCATCAACCTACCTAACCTCAGTAGGTTAGAACATCAGCCTACCTAACCTCAGTGGGTTAGAACACCAGCCTACATAACCTCAGTGAGTTAGAGCACCAGCCTACCTAACCTCAGTGGGTTAGAGCATCAGCCTACCTAACCTCAGTAGGTTAGAGCCAGCCTACCTAACCTCAGTGGGTTAGAGCACCAGCCTACCTAACCTCAGTAGGTTAGAGCATCAGCCTACCTAACCTCAGTAGGTTAGAACATCAGCCTACCTAACCTCAGTAGGTTAGAGCATCAGCCTACCTAACCTCAGTTGGTTAGATCATCAGCCTACCTAACCTCAGTGGGTTAGAGCACCAGCCTACCTAACCTCAGTGGGTTAGAGCACCAGCCTACCTAAGCTCAGTGGGTTAGATCACCATTCTACCTAACCTCAGTGGGTTGGAACACCAGCCTACCTAACCTCAGTGGGTTAGAACACCAGCCTACCTAACCTCAGTGGGTTAGACCACCAGCCTACCTAACCTCAGTGGGTAAGAGCAAGAGCACTATCGTACCTAACCTCAGTGGGTTAGCATCAACCTACCTAACCTCAGTAGGTTAGAACATCAGCCTACCTAACCTCAGTGGGTTAGAGCACTACCCTACCTAACCTCAGTAGGTTAGAGCACCAGCCTACCTAACCTCAGTGGGTTAGAACATCAACCTACCTAACCTCAGTAGGTTAGAACATCAGCCTACCTAACCTCAGCGGGTTAGAACATCAACCTACCTAACCTCAGTAGGTTAGAACATCAACCTACCTAACCTCAGTAGGTTAGAACACCAGCCTACCTAACCTCAGTAGGTTAGAACATCAGCCTACCTAACCTCAGTGGGTTAGAACATCAACCTACCTAACCTCAGTGGGTTAGAACACCAGCCTACCTAACCAAAGTAGGTTAGACCACCAGCCTACCTAACCTCAGTGTGGTTAGAGCATCAGCCTACCTAACCTCAGTAGGTTAGAGCATCAGCCTACCTAACCTCAGTATGGTTAGACCACCAGCCTACCTAACCTCAGTGGGTTAGAACACCAGCCTACCTAACCTCAGTGGGTTAGACCACCAGCCTACCTAACCTCAGTGTGTTAGAACACCAGCCTACCTAACCTCAGTGAGTTAGAGCATCAGCCTACCTAACCTCAGTGGGTTAGAACATCAGCCTACCTAACCTCAGTGGGTTAGAACATCAGCCTACCTAACCTCAGTAGGTTAGAACACCAGCCTACCTAACCTCAGTGGGTTAGAACATCAGCCTACCTAACCTCAGTGGGTTAGAACATCAGCCTACCTAACCTCAGTGGGTTAGAGCACCAGCCTACCTAACCTCAGTAGGTTAGAACACCAGCCTACCTAACCTCAGTGGGTTAGAACACCAGCCTACCTAACCTCAGTGAGTAAGAGCACCAGTCTACCTAACCTCAGTGAGTAAGAGCACCAGCCTACCTAACCTCAGTGAGTAAGAGCACCAGCCTACCTAACCTCAGTGGGTTAGAGCACCAGCCTACCTAACCTCAGTGGGTTAGAGCACCAGCCTACCTAACCTCAGTGGGTTAGAACACCAGCCTACCTAACCTCAGTGGGTTAGAGCATCAGCCAACCTAACCTCAGTGGGTTAGAACACCAGCCTACCTAACCTCAGTTGGTTAGAACACCAGCCTACCTAACCTCAGTAGGTTAGAGCACCAGCCTACCTAACCTCAGTGGGTTAGAGCATCAGCCTACCTAACCTCAGTAGGTTAGAGCACCAGCCTACCTAACCTCAGTGGGTTAGAGCACCAGCCTACCTAACCTCAGTAGGTTAGAGCATCAGCCTACCTAACCTCAGTAGGTTAGAACATCAGCCTGCCTAACCTCAGTAGGTTAGAGCATCAGCCTACCTAACCTCAGTGGGTTAGAGCATCAGCCTACCTAACCTCAGTGGGTTAGAGCATCAGCCTACCTAACCTCAGTGGGTTAGAGCACCAGCCTACCTAACCTCAGTGGGTTAGAGCATCAGCCTACCTAACCTCAGTGGGTTAGAGCACCAGCCTACCTAACCTCAGTGAGTTAGAGCACCAGCCTACCTAACCTCAGTGGGTTAGAGCATCAGCCTACCTAACCTCAGTGGGTTAGAGCACCAGCCTACCTAACCTCAGTGGGTTAGATCACCATTCTACCTAACCTCAATGGGTTGGAACACCAGCCTACCTAACCTCAGTGGGTTAGAACACCAGCCTACCTAACCTCAGTGGGTTAGAACATCAGCCTACCTAACCTCAGTAGGTTAGAGCATCAGCCTACCTAACCTCAGTTGGTTAGAGCATCAGCCTACCTAACCTCAGTGGGTTAGAGCACCAGCCTACCTAACCTCAGTGGGTTAGAGCACCAGCCTACCTAACCTCAGTGGGTTAGATCACCATTCTACCTAACCTCAGTGGGTTGGAACACCAGCCTACCTAACCTCAGTGGGTTAGAACACCAGCCTACCTAACCTCAGTGGGTTAGACCACCAGCCTACCTAACCTCAGTGGGTAAGAGCAAGAGCACTATCGTACCTAACCTCAGTGGGTTAGCATCAACCTACCTAACCTCAGTAGGTTAGAACATCAGCCTACCTAACCTCAGTGGGTTAGAGCACTACCCTACCTAACCTCAGTAGGTTAGAGCACCAGCCTACCTAACCTCAGTAGGTTAGAACATCAACCTACCTAACCTCAGTAGGTTAGAACACCAGCCTACCTAACCTCAGTAGGTTAGAACATCAACCTACCTAACCTCAGTAGGTTAGAACATCAGCCTACCTAACCTCAGTGGGTTAGAACATCAACCTACCTAACCTCAGTAGGTTAGAACATCAGCCTACCTAACCTCAGTGGGTTAGAGCACTACCCTACCTAACCTCAGTAGGTTAGAGCACCAGCCTACCTAACCTCAGTAGGTTAGAACATCAACCTACCTAACCTCAGTAGGTTAGAACACCAGCCTACCTAACCTCAGTAGGTTAGAACATCAACCTACCTAACCTCAGTAGGTTAGAACATCAGCCTACCTAACCTCAGTGGGTTAGAACATCAACCTACCTAACCTCAGTAGGTTAGAACATCAGCCTACCTAACCTCAGTGGGTAAGAACATCAACCTACCTAACCTCAGTAGGTTAGAACATCAACCTACCTAACCTCAGTAGGTAAGAACACCGGCCTACCTAACCTCAGTAGGTTAGAACATCAACCTACCTAACCTCAGTAGGTTAGAACATCAGCCTACCTAACCTCAGTAGGTTAGAGCATCAGCCTACCTAACCTCAGTAGGTTAGAACATCAACCTACCTAACCTCAGTAGGTTAGAACACCAGCCTACCTAACCTCAGTAGGTTAGAACATCAACCTACCTAACCTCAGTAGGTTAGAACATCAACCTACCTAACCTCAGTGTGGTTAGAGCATCAGCCTACCTAACCTCAGTGGGTTAGAACACCAACCTACCTAACCTCAGTGGGTTAGAACACCAACCTACCTAACCTCAGTGGGTTAGAACACCAGCCTACCTAACCCAGTGGGTTAGACCACCAGCCTACCTAACCTCAGTGTGGTTAGAGCATCAGCCTACTTAACCTCATTGGGTTAGAGTAAGAGCACTATCCTACCTAACCTCAGTTAGAACTTGCAATTTCTCTCCATCCCTTTCTATGAGCATCTTTTTCAGCAATGCGTTTGATGCTTCTTTTTCATAACTTTCTTATGACATTTTGAGATTTTTATCTGCAAACAGTGGAAATTAAGAATTCCTGTCCAACACTTGATGCCAAGCATTGTTTTACTATGTTTTATACAGCCATGGTTCTCAGGATGGAGAAGCATTACTTATTAAAACAACTCCTCCCTCAACTAAGAGTTATTGCCCTTTGTGTCATTAGATCCAGTCCATAAAACTTATAGTTCTTTACCTAGATCCAACGAACTTGGTAGACATAATGTGAACATCTAGGAATGGTGGGGGTGTAATGACCATTAAGGCTTTATCAACTTGTTAATAAGTTATCGGAGTTATAGCCCATTTGTTCTTGCCAAGCCATAACACCCTTGGATTTTTCTAATCTGCTTTTTATCATTGATTGTATGTCTATGTTTCTGTATGCTTTGAACACTCATACACCTCGGGATATATCATGTGCTGTTTGAATGGAGTTGAGTAAATGGTATGAAAAGACATTGACCAGTTGCTAAAGGCCAAATACATACTGGTAATAATTTGTGAACTGCTTGGCTGCTGTTGCTGTGATTAAGTAGTCTATCAAACTCCGTGTGATGACACATTTACAATAAGTTTGAAAGTTTTTTTATGGACAATTGTTGTATCAAACAAGGTAAAATTAAATTGATAAAACTCTTCATCCAAAATAAAATAAAACATGAATATCATTTTATTAATATTTAATTCCAATATTGTATTCGCTGCAACCCTTGGGTTGGTACATCCCAATTGCACTGCTGCCCCCGTACATACATGCATTATTGACATCCACAAATACACAAAACCGTTTATAAATTCTATAAACTATGTTAACAATATTAACAACACCAGAATCAAATTGCTTCAAATTGATGACAGTTTACATAAGAATGAAATTGTACGAATGGTTGCTTTATTGAATTTCGAAAAAGGAAAGAAAATTTAAGATAACTGATAATTAAATAAAAAAAACTTTGAGTTGTCACTACTAATGCTTCAACTTCTAAAGAGCTATATATTTTTTTGCATAAAGTCTGTAAGCATGTTATCTGAATGGCTTTAGCTTTTTGGCTCTACTGTATCTAAATCAATTTGTTGTGAAAGGTGCTAATTTCTAGCATTGCCTTTAGTATAATCCTTATAAGTCAAAATATCTCAAACATCTTTTATTAAAAAACAACAACTTTAAACATCAAACATTAAACTTAAACGCACAGTAAGATGGCAGTAAAAGCAATTTGGTTCTGTTGGTAGGACTAGACAATGCGTGGTATATCCTCACAATACAATTATCTGGGTTTTTTGTGGTCGTTACCACACAAAATTCTGTGTCAATATCACTATTCCTACAGACACAATTCTGGGGAAATTTCAATGTACTGCATATAGATAATTTGATGATAACACAAATTAAAATGGTTTACAATATATTTGCAAAAGCCCATATGATACATAATTAAATGTTAATGACATACAAAGACTGGTTGATAGAAAAATACATAAAATATAAATAAATAAAAGGAAATAAGAATATACTATATGATTATAAGAAACACTTAAAACATAATAATAATTTAACTAAATCATGCTTTGTAACAATTCAAATTAGTACATTCTGGGAACATGATTGAGATACGTAAATAAGGATTATCTCCCCTGAGCCAAAGCTGCATGGCTACTAAGGTTTTTATTTTAGTGTACCTGATCTCCCTCTGATAAACATTGTTTGTAGAGTGATAGTCCATGTGATATGAATCGGGCAGAAACAAAAAATGGATTTAATTTCTCAATACCAATGCCAATACAAAAAAATATATGATTAATTCAAAAATGAAGAATGTGGTTATCTGTCTGAAAAATTATGAAAATGAACAAGTTTCAGAATAAGTTTTCTATATTTTTGTTACGTTACATATAAAGTATTTTTACAAGATCTACGAAGAGTGCAAACATTTCAATCAAAATTCTTTGGGAGGAAAAAAAACAGCAATTGGAATGGTACGAGAATGTTCATTTCTCTATCTGGTCCCCTACTACAGTAGTTAACATACAAATGGATGTACTGGTATAAACAACATATTTAACCTCAATCTTAATTAGGTCTACATCATAACACAGGTTAATGACAGAAAACAAGGCCATGACTACTGTAAACGTGGAAATTTAAGAACTTTTGATCACGAAAATTTCCCCCACGCATATTATTTTGATATCAATATGCATAATCTCGAACTACAAAGGTGGATCGATCTCGAAAATTACCCCGAGTATAGTTTACATATCGAAATTGTGAAATTAACCCCCCGCGAAAATAACCACGCTTACAGTATACCTTTAAAATATCCCTCTTTCACAATATATGATAAATTTTCTATTTTATTCCATTCACATAATTTTTATTGGACATCAACGTTAACTATATCATATGAACTTATATATTTATTTATCCTGAATATGATCTATCTTGGGCTCCAACCTGTAAATCTGGAGGTGAAATATCAAATGCGGGCTTATCACATGTACAGGATAGGTATGGTACATCACAAATATTTATAAAATAAATGTGGACTGTCGTACATAGAAAATATCATAGAGTCACTCTATTTTGATATTGTAATAGAATATAGCTATCATTGTTTACTATTGTTTGTAGAATATACTATATAGATATACATAACAATACCATTCGCACCTGGATTAAATGATTTTTCTCCAAATATAACAAACAACCTTAATACCTTAACTGAACAATTAAATTTTTTAACAATAAAACACGTATTTATTCTGTGACACCGGTAATCAAAACTTTCTTTTTAACTGTTCTACTCTATTTACAGAAAACAGACCAGAAGAAAAACATGGCAGGTTTTATAACTCGGAGAACCAGGAGAAACAGTATCAACATGGCAGGTTTTATAACTCGGAGAACCAGGAGAAACAGTATCAACATGGCCAAGTTTATGTCTCCAAATTTATTTATTCGTAATGAATAATGTAATTATTTATCTTTAAAGAATCTTTAACTGAACAATATACAAATATAACTAGGTGGTAATGGGCTGGTAGGAGAATTCTCCTAATTCGATAACAATAGTTACTAGTTTATGTATATGTATACCAGGCTGGTAGGATAATTTTTCTATTTGGTTATGGTATATATACAGTTCTCCTAATTGGATACCAATAGTTACTAGTATATGTATCAGGCTGGTAGGAGAATTTACTCCAGTTTGATTCTGGTATATACCTAATCTCCTACACAATGTGAATAACTCTGTTACAGTGATAATTTAAGAAGTTATTATATACATGTATCTATAATATATTAACATCAATTATGTGAGGATAACATTTTTTATGTAATAATCTAGATCCATGATATTCAACCAGTTTATTCTATAAAATTTTCCTTCAAAACTAATTCCAGTAAATCATTATGGCATACAAATTATATTTGTTTCAAAATTTAAATATATATTAATCTTGTTAATTCTTACTGAAATATTCCTTTTCTTAACACCTTCATATTTGTGTTGCTAAGTTATATATCTATTTATTAGCACAATGTATCATATACACTATGTGTTGGTGATGCGAAGATATAGATTTGAATTTCCTGTCGTAGTTGTACCGAGAGAAATATACAATGTATATATATATACAATCATGGATTCAAGTTATAATTTGTTTCTTTAGAAAACAAAATTATTTTACAATTTTGAAATGTCTTGTAGAAAATATTCAAGTAACATAACACATGGAATGGAAACAAACGATGATACAACCTTACATGGCATGGTATTCAGATATAAGTCCAAAACAGATAAAAAAAATAACACATACTCAATGATCTGATCATATAACAATAACATAATCTTACAAACTACTCTGGTTAAGCTATGGCAAGTACTGGTAACTGACTAAAATAGTACAGAATGATCACCTGTCAGTACAGTTGTTAATTTTCTACTGGAAATCTGTATGTATGTTGTATACCTGGTATATGATCAGTTTTCAATCAGTTTTCAAAGAAGCGACTTATTTTGTAATTCAGTTATGTACGCTGTAACTACTGCCATGACTCTAATAGTCACACCAACCCACTGTTCAGCATATTTGCCATTCCTCAACAGGGAGACTCTTAATTTGAATCTCTAGATTTAGACATAATTTATATTATCAATTGTTAAAATTCTTAATTTTTTCAGAATTTTAAAAATCCAGTACGTCCCCACGAAAAAAAGAAACTGAACTTTTGTCTTTTTTAATGTATTGGTTTGTTTAAATGAAGGTTATCAATTGTGAGGTTGTGAAAATTCTGACACAATTAATATCCACCATAGAATTCAAAGAAGTTGGTACCCTGGTAAGTATAGTTCTAAATCGTCAGCTGCATGCCCAGTAATATCATCATACGATAGATCTTATGCTTTATAGAAAACCACAGTGCCCATTTCATGGTAACTTATTTTACCATGGATTACGACACTAGTAAAATTTGCATGTAATTTTCAAAAGTTAGATGTTATGCAAATGTTCCAGAAAATTTATCCTTTTACAATGTATACAACAGGGGAAGCACAACATTTCACTTTTAATTTTGTAAGTACATTCAAACCTGCCTTAGTAACCACCATGACCATATTTTCCCCTCCTAATGTTCTTTACTATACTAGTTGCCTAAACCTGGAATAAGAGGCCACCTGTCATATATGACCGCAGGTTTGACAATTCTAAATTATTGAACTGAAAAACATTGCTGAACACTATTATTAATTTGACAATCTCTATGTCAGTCTAGTAATCTATCTATTCCTGCCTTTGGTTGAAATGTGTCCAGATCCCTAGCTATAATACAAAACTTGATGATATTTATCCACGGAACTGGTCATTATTTTAAAAGTGAAACACAACCAAAGTAAAAACAATAACATGAAAACGGTTAACAATCCAATTTTAACAGAAACATATTGGAATGAGGTTTTGTGTAGAGCAGACATATCTAAGCCAATACTTAAAAACATATTAACATAGCTAACAACAGTCCTCAAATCTGGTCTTTCTTTTTATTTTTTCTGACCAAATTACCTCCCCTTAATACAAAAATAACTTTTTCAAAACAATAGGCAAATAAAACCAGGTGCCACTGATATGAAAAGTATATTTCCTGGCTGGAACTGATCCTCAGTATATATCTACAGGGTACGTTTCCTGCCTCACATTAGTGAACATGATAACAATATATGGTCCCAATTAATAAGGAATATTCAATATATAATGACAATCAGGAATGCAGTTATAGACAACACATCGTGTCGTGCGACCCTCGTGTCCTACACGATTTATACAATCCTACTGATATACACAATTCTATATATAGATCTCATAGTAGTTGTTTCCATAGGGGAGGTAACTCAGGAGATATAAAGTCGTCACATGATCTGGCTCACATATACTTCTTCACAGCTTTTGTAATGAAAGATTTGTGTCCATGTGCCTTGAAGGTATTTGATCTGACAGCATGTCCTCGCCATGATGACATTTGGTCTGACAGCATGTCCTCGCCATGAAGTCGATATTTGGTCTGACAGCATGCCATCGCCATGAAGTCGATATCTGGTCTGACATCATGTCCTCGCCATGAAGACATTTGCTCTGACACCATGTCCTCTCCATGAAGTCGATATTTGGTTTCACAGCATGCCCATGTCATGAAGGGATTTTATCTGATCGTGACTAATTCCTTATAGTATAAGAACATTGTAGAGTAGCTTCACACCCACACTCCATTTGGGTTCTTACTGACAGAGAGGACTTTACTTAGAGGACTGGCAATATAGTTCCTTCCTCCCAGGCCAGGGTGTGGTGACAAGCGTCCCTCTAAGGCTTGTAACACAGCTGCAAAAATACAATACATAATATTACATGTACTATTTCTTTTGTTGATTTTCTATTATTTTTCATTTTTGATAAATGTGTTATTGATTATCACATTTTGTTGTAATTTCATGGCATTGTTGTCCTAGTAAAGGTAGACACGGTCAATATCCTGGTACATTTGCACCATTTCAATCTCTTGATTGTAAACATGAGATATATATATATATCACTGGATCCAGGACATAAGGTGAAGATTAACAATAGAAAAGTATTAAATATTATCCTGAAAATGTATAAATTCCTGAACATAAATTTAACAATTTTTTTTTTACAGGAAAGAGTTACCTACCCTTGCCGTTTTTGCCAGATTTCTCTCCATTGCTAACAGAATTAAGCTCTTGTATGTTGACTTCCTTTATCTGTTTCTCCAGAGAATCTACTTCCTTGCTTTGGCTATCCTTTTTAACCTCCAATGACTTTATTTCTTCCTCCACCACTTCAATACATTTTGAGTTTGTATCAAATGTTTCTACACCCTTTTCTACTTCTCCCTTTACATTCTCAACATCTTTTCTAATCTGAGTTATCTCCCTTTCCTGTTCCTGTTTACACTCCTCTAGTTCCTGTCTTTCTGAAGTGATCTGTTTGTCAAGCTCTGAAATCCGGTCATTATTTACCGCTAGGTCTTTAATACATGTATCAGTTTTGCCCTTAATAAGAAGTATATCAGATCTATAGGTTTTCTCGCGCGTTTTCTCTGTATTGATTATGTCAACCCAGCTGACCGCTGTTAGCTGTACCACTTCTGCCTCATTCTGATTGTAGGTCTGTTGTAGGCGTGTAATCTCCTCTCCAATGCTGTGTTTCTGATCTAGAGCTTGTCTATCCTCATCCTCCAGACTTACCAGTTCTGTTGTAAGTAAAATTATAATAAATGTAAATTAGTCCCCCTCTTTTTATCAAGACTTGAAAATCTAGAGGTCTACCTCAACAAAATGATGTGTACTTTATGTGATCATAATAAAAAGAGGTTTATATCCCTTCGTAAGTGGTCAAGTTTGAACCTTTCAAAAGTTTGTAATGATTCAGTGTAAACAAATATTTTATCATGAAAAACATGAGATACATCATAATCTTCTTTCCTGTAATTTATAAATGAATATCAACCTGACATTATAGCATACCTGTATCTATCATTTGTAACTGCGACTCCTGCATCCTTATCCTTTCCTGTTGCTGGGACAACAACCTCTGCATCTTTACCACCTGAGGGTCAGGTTCAATGACCTCTTTGACACCTATGAACCCATCCCCACTCTGACGTTCATCAGGCATCGTGTATTCCTCTATGAGCACCTCCTTACGTGAGGTCTTAAGAATATCTGGGAAATTACTGTCAAGGTCATATTCCTCAACTTCACTGTTGACAGGCCGTGCATGGTACACAGGAAGACTACCTATTGCCTGTGCTGGCTGGGTCAGATCAAGGCTATCTGTCCTTTGTTTCTGTGGAACAGGTTGGAATGCTGAAGGTCGCGAAACATTGTTGTTCACCAATGGCAAGATAGAAGTACTAGTTCCATTGTTGCCATGGTTACCTATACTTGGTTTAACATTTCCATGGGTATTAGAGATACCAGAACTTTGCTGATGAGAGAATGGATGATTGGTTGTGTTGCTATGACTGCCTCCAGTCTGCTGAGAGTTGTAAGGGGAGGCCACTCTATTGTGCTCAGTTCTGTGCTGTGCCTGCCGTGTGCGTGGCCCAGTTTTTTGTAACAAAGAAGGATGTGGATCTGGATTTACATGAGTTCTCTCTCTTGGATACACATTTCTCCCCTTAACTTGGGAATGATGCTGAACACGGGGGTCAAGGTCAGAGTTAACATTGGGGTCAAGGTCAGAGTTCACACTAATATGGCTATTAAGGGGTTGAATATTTGGTTGAGGTTCTCCTCCATGCGTAGCTTTCAAGCGAACACCAACTCCATAAACTGGATTCTGTTGAACCTCTCTGTGCCGAGGCAAGATTGGCTGAGAATTCACAGAACTAGTCTCATGTTTGTCCAAGTTCTTTCCTGTTTGTAAATATCTCTGCCGTGGCCGCGCCCCCTCAGGAACGGCATTATGAGCACCACTAAATGTTAATGACCTACGAATTCCTGTCTCTCGGGGTGGAGCTGAAAAATTAATTTTCGGTTTTTCATTCTCCTTCTGTTTCCCTGCAGGTGGAATTTCTGTCTTTTGTCTCCCAGAGTTTTTTAACAACAACTGAACCTCTGTTGAATATTCTCCCCATTTTTGCAAAATCTTCACAGGACATTCATCTGGTAAAAGAGGCCGCTCATTGTCTCGCCATTTCTCAATGAGCGTGAAGCGGCCTGTTTTGCCCATAGCATGGGCAAGTGCTATGACAACATCCTGGCAGGTAGAGTTTTCTGTTACCCCACACACAACTCGAAGTATTCCATCTACACGAACTTTCAACTCCATTACGAAAACAATACCACAAAGAATTCATCACAGATCTGGAAAACAGTTGAAGAAGTTTGTAGTTTTCCCATGTCGGTTTTTCTGACCTGAAACAGGAAAAAGGAAACTTTATAGGAAAGTGTGAAAAATACTAAATATCACCTCTTGTAATGATAAATATATTCAAATCTATTGAGACCTATTTCATAATTTCTCCAATGTATAATTAAACCATTCTGAATGGTACAGAAAACCTCATTGCTGATTCTCCAATTTTTTTCAGTCATAATCAATTGCAACCTCGTCACCAACTCCTTGACGCAGTTCCCAATCGACAGTGCATACAGGTATGTGTAAACCATCTCCACCACTACATATATGATAAACAGATAGGTGAATTAATTTCACTTAATTATATGTAATACAATGAGTCAGCACAATTAAAGAGAAATATGTAAAACTCAAAACACACTGAAATACACTATGGAATGACCACTACCGTGATGATATACATATATTGTATACAGGGCCTTATATGTATAGGATAAACTGGTGATTTACAAACTGTTGTTGTATATATATATACATTATCATATATATCACAGCATGTTAAAGTGCCACCATTCCCCCCCCCCCCAAAAAAAAAAACAGGAAGAAAAGCACCTAGGAGTTTTGAAAATACAAATAAGATACTGTACACACATCATGCTTACACATTATTTAAATTATTCCGGGATACAATGCACAGTATGTAAATTATTACTCGCATCATGTCTGATGCTCTGAAATTTAATGCACATACAGTATCAAATGGCAAGTTTGGAATAACATTTACATACAGGATTTAAATTTTCAAAGCAACTACATATATAAATGACATCAGACATACAATATATATGGGTAGGGCTGATCCCAATCATGTATGTACCACATCAGTGTAACACTCTGATCAGCTTATAAAACTTAGATCAGAAATCCAATGATTGATTTGAAATACAATGCACCAGTGACATCAAAGACAAGTACATATATCTACATAGGTGAAATGTACATCTCTCAGTATGTCAACAATCCTTTTTAGTGAGCCAGAGGTGAACCAGTCTGTCACCGGTCACTGGACGTATATATAATTAATGAGTTTGACTTTCTTCTGGATTTATTCCACAGATGTGTTAAGATCACGCCCTTACTCCACATGTACAGGTGTATTATAGGATCAGGGCTATATTAGGATTATGGCCTATCACCACAGATGTGTTAGGACCAGGGCCTATCTCCATATAGATGTGTTAAGACCAGGACCTATCTCCATATAGATGTGTTAGGACCAGGGCCTATCTCCATATAGATGTGTTAAGACCAGGGCCTATCTCCATATAGATGTGTTAGGACCAGGACCTATCTCCATATAGATGTGTTAGGATCAGGGCCTATCTCCATATAGATGTGTTAGGATTATGGCCTATCTCCATATAGATGTGTTAGGACCATGGCCTATCTCCATATAGATGTGTTAGGACCAGGGCCTATCTCCATATAGATGTGTTAGGACCAGGGCCTATCTCCATATAGATGTGTTAGGACCATGGCCTATCTCCATATAGATGTGTTAGGACCAGGACCTATCTCCATATAGATGTGTTAGGATTAAGGCCTATATCCATATAGATGTGTTAGGACCAGGGCCTATCTCCATATAGATGTGTTAGGACCAGGGCCTATCTCCATATAGATGTGTTAGGACCATGGCCTATCTCCATATAGATGTGTTAGGACCAGGACCTATCTCCATATAGATGTGTTAGGACCAGGGCTTATCACCACAGATGTGTTAGGACCAGGGCCTATCTCCATATAGATGTGTTAGGACCAGGGCCTATCTCCATATAGATGTGTTAGCTAGGACAAGGGCTTATCTCCATATAGATGTGTTAAGACCAGGGCCTATCTCCATATAGATGTGTTAAGACCAGGGCCTATCTCCATATAGATGTGTTTGGACCAGGACCTATCTCCATATAGATGTGTTAGGATTAAGGCCTATATCCATATAGATGTGTTAGGACCAGGGCCTATCTCCATATAGATGTGTTAAGACCAGGGCCTATCTCCATATAGATGTGTTAGGATTAGGACCTATCTCCATATAGATGTGTTAGGACCAGGGCCTATCTCCATATAGATGTGTTAGGATTAAGGCCTATATATGGTAGCTATCTCCACAGATGTATTAGGACCAGGGCCTAAACTCCACACATGTATTAATTAAGTTCAGGACCTAACTTAAGAAAAGTATCAGGATAGTGTAACTACACAGATTTATTATAATTTCCAGAGATTTATTAAGATTATGGTCAAATTCCACAGATGAATTAGGATCTGGGTTTGACCTCTGATCTATCAGGATCAGGGCCTTATTGGGTAGAATTGTACCGGTAATTTATATAACCAGAAATACAGCCAAACTGGACTATAAAGGCCACAAAATGGAGTGGAGAAAATTGGTCTTAATACATAGGTAGGCTCACATACCAAACACATTGTTTTATCTTTGGTCTTTATAAACAGTCTTTACAGCGGATTTTACTGTATATAAACATGAAGATATTTAGTTTAAAATGCTTTGTGCCGTTACTTATAAGATACCAGCCTTGTGATGGAGTAGCCCTTCCTGACCAGTACCAACCATCTAATGGATTGTGAGCAAGGACTTCCTTCGACCACGGTTAATGGATTGAGATAGATAGAATCAAGCTTCCTATGAATATGGGGATAGTCAAAGGCTATCCCTATCAATATAAAACATTAACCCACTTGGAAGGCTTTAAAACCTTCCCGATTATTTTTGTTGTTTTTTAAACAGGAAATCTTTGACAAGAGGAAGCACTATGAGTCATTGGAGAGATCAAATACACAATGAGAGATAGGTATTTTACAAAGGTGTGAGTAATGAACTCATCCTAAACACGGCTATCTTTATCACTACTTACACTAGCCAAATGTAGGATGTTTCTGTATCCACCAACTCCAATAGTTAAAGTTTAGATATTCAGGTGCTTTTGACTATCATGAAACAAACTTGAGGGAGTACCATATCCCTAAGTTTACATTATAAAGCTCAGGTATAATACACTTGTACATTTATATATTTGTACCACAAAGGAATTGCTATAAATATATCTGGAACAGTGACATTTTGATGCTTCTTCATTCTGCTTTTATCAGGGCATAATCGTCAAGTTGTTTGTTCCATGAAGTTGCAATGAAAATACCTGGTACATAATTATGTATACAATGTACTACAATTATTAATCTGTCGATATATTTAGATCACTGATAACATTTATATAACAGATATCTTAAACATACATGCCAATATGAATGATATTTTATAAATGTGGCGATCACCACGATAGCCCTAGCTCCCAAAGTTTCCTTTAGCCCTGTGGAATATGTCATGATGCTAAAAGATGGAGAAGTCACTAGTTTGAGGTCCACCCAAATCACGAGGAGATTTAATTTGTCATTACTCATTCCTATTACAGATCTGATGCTGGTAAACCATAGAAGAGAGGCTGTCTTTGAGATATGATTTGGTGCGTGGACGATGACCTTCCACTTTAATTATCACTGGTACTGCCTTATCTAATTATAACATCTAAGTGCTTGACGTCAGATGCCAATCAAGCCATATTTTTCACCTAAACATAAGTATTTCAGGATAAAAAGTCTAATGAAGCTTTCTGATTTTCAGTCAATAACTGGGAACTGTAGAATCAGTCACCCACACTAATCAGGACATATATAATCAATGTCGCTTGATAATTATACAGGTAAAACAAAAATAAATCACCTTGTCTAGTATTAATATTGAGAGCAATGTATCATCAAAAACTTAATGTGATGCACAAATATTAATTAATTGATACAATTCATCTTTAGATTTTAGCACAATAGTTATAATCTTATATATAACGCAGGTGAATACATTAGCATAAGAACCAGGATTATAGGGTGAGACAAAGTAAATGGGTACACCTGATCTGAGGTCAAAATCATCACGGTTTTTTAGTCATGATTTAGTGTTGAAACATTGCCTGTGTTAATTTGATATACTGTACTTATATACCCGGTAATGTGGTAATGAAAAAATGTATGAAACTGTCTTGTACCTTCATTATTATGTAAGAAACATGATTTTTGTGTGTTTGAAATAAGTTTGTAAGTTTGATTTGTACGATAATAATGAGTTGGTGGCAAACAATCATTAATATCTTCTTAATTGCAATTATGACAGATAAAACAAAACACTATCAGGTTTTTAAAAATTTCATCATTACTTGAGAGTGAATTGTGAATATTGTATATCCTGTGACTTTAATAGATTGAATTAACCACAAAAACACTGAACTTGTATCATCTTCTGGTTACACAATGATTCACCTGTGCCTGTTCTATTTAAAATACATGTATGTGGAAATATTACAGAATTGGAAAATGACAAAAACATTTCCAGACTTAATCTCAAAACTGGATCAATAGGGATCAAGGCACGCTAGAATGTGATATTTCCTGTTTAAAAAATGAAAACTTTTCAAAACATTGACAGTCTAATTCATACAATCACCTCCACAGTATTATAATGACTGTTTCCTGTACATTATTGAGAGTCTTTGTCAGTCCCTGGGTAGTAAAAGAGTAAATATGTTAGAAGACTATTGGAAATTTATGAAAAGCATCCATTTAAATCTTTGTGATCAATACCATAAAGCATTTAATTCCTTATTTGTGGAAAATCATACTCCATGAGATAGTATTTACATTTAATTATTGAACGCACGGAACCTCAATCTAAAGGTGTACCTTGTCAGGAATAGCCATCACATCTCAAAGCAGGCAGTTATTAATTTTAATTGTGTTGTTGTTAAAGACAGCATGACATTTAATATGTAATGCACAAGTGCAGGAAGTACTGTGTTAATGAAATAACCTTCACGGTGAGTAGGTTAAATAATACCTACATTGTTCAGCTTTATCTAAATATATACAAACATTGGGGGGGGGGGGGGGGGGGGGGGGGGGGGGGGGGGGTGTGACAGGTGGTATATACACTGTATACCATACACAGTACTAGTACTAGGGTCCATTAATTTATATTGAGGTCAATAACTTCAAAGGTCATCTAAGACCTATGAATTGTATTTTTATATTTTTAGATAATTAGGCAAAGTACCACTGATTATAATGAGTAAAAAATGCTAATATAATTAACTTTATTAGTCCTGGTTTTTATACAGTTCGCTGTTTGTTTTAACAGAATTTTCAGGTATACATTAATATTGAAAATACTTAGATAAGACAAAAAATAATGATACTAATTATTTGAGCCCTGGTACTTTGCCAATTAATTTCATAAGTAACTAAAAGTGTTTAAACAACTTTATCATCAACTTATTGAATATTTACTTGAAATGATTTAAGTTTACAAAAAAGATAAAACTATAAAATGTACATACCCTATGTTGGCTGTGTATCGTACGTGGTTTGGATGGAGACTGGAGAGGAGACACAGGTGGACAAGAGGAGCCTACAACAATGGGTGATCACTGTTAATTAGCATTGTTATCTGGTCATAGACTGCATGTGTCTGGTCTGTATCGGCTTCAGAACCAGCAAGGGGCACTAGTTGGGAGAGGTTGGGGTGTTAAAACAACATAGATAGATGGAAGAGGTACCAAATAAGGGATTTGATAAACTTCAGACTTTCAATACACAAAAGGGGCACCTGGGATTTAAAACAACTATGGACTACACATCACAGAGGTCAATTTATATATTACCAGCCGTCATAATGTATGAAGCCCCATTCTATAGAAGGAAATATTTCAGTTATGTATCAGTAAGGCCCCATTCAGACAATGAGTAACAACGTCCCAATATTGATGTCCTTCCAATGGCTTGATATCTTCCTAAATAATAGCAATACATATACATCCATTTTGTTATAGCATTCCCTGAGTGTCCCCTGCTGAACCTTACCATATAATTAAGTATGAGGGTATTATAAGCCTTACCAGGACAACTGGACTATATCAATGTCACTAAATACACTGTTATCTTTTCATGTGAGGTTAAACCTACATCTTTTTATGATTTCATTTTAATTACATGCAGTCATTTTTTGGTTAATGTATATGTATCCTTTATAAATTTCCAGACTTGTCAGAAGTTTTTACTCTCAACACATACACACTAGAGACCACAGTAGTGTTACATATACCTCAATCTATGTGCTAAGGCTAGGTCTGAAGTGAGCTCACTAGCAAGGAATATTATTGTGACCCTCGACTGAGCTCACTAGCAAGGAATATTATTGTGATATGACCCTCGACTGAGCTCACTAGCAAATAACATTTTTGTGATCATGATATGACCCTAGATTGAGCCAACATGACTCTAGATTGAGCTCATTAGCTAAGGACATTTTCATGGTATGACCCTAGAGTACATGTTCATGAGCTCACTATCATACTGCAATGGACGACCATATAGTGTCATGCAGTTCATTGCCAATGAACACTTACATTATATGACCATTGTTGGAGCTCACTAGTAAAGAACTTTTTTATATGACACTAAAAGTGAGCTCACTATATATGGACACTTTTGTGATATGTACTTGAAGTTAACTCTGATGATGATCACTACCAGATATGGAGAAACAGCATTAGTTTGTGTCAGTCTAACTATACCCCATGTCTGGGGGTATTTTGAAGCACTACTTTATTTCAATTATACTTGAGAGAACATGTACAATTACACTAGTCCAATACAAAAAAGACTCAAATGATTTTACTATCATACCTTACATGAAGGACGTTTTTAAGAAAAGAATTACTTGAAAAAGGCTGCATAACAGAAAACCGCTAAATGTGTTTATATAGTTTATTACATCAAGACATGCAAGAGCTCTATTAAAACCTACGATGAAAAGCAATAACAGGGATTCATACTGTAAAGAAGATTATAGATTTCCGTGAAAAGATAGCACAATGGTCCTTAAACAATGCAATAACATGATGGCATCAAATTACCTCCCCTTTTGTTGGAAGGTCAAAGAGGTTGTCATGACCACTGTCAATGACATTGAAATGTCTTTTTCTATTGTGTAGAAACTTAAGGATAGAACCCGACACCCAAGGTGACAAGCCTGCCTACAGATGACAGGGTAGTTTTACCCTTGAAGATATCATACAGGAAACAGTGAGCGATGATTGGTCCAGAGGTTATGAGGAATGTTATAAGTCTCATGCTCCAATACTCACACGAAGGGCCTGTTATATATTGTAGTAGACACACTTCAGTGTCTGTATAATTAATAACAGATGTACAGCATTGTGATGTATCTATAACTTTATGTATGCGTGCCATGCCGTTGTAAAAAGTTAAAATGGTTCACACAAGCTTAAAATGGTGTTTCTGTTGCAATTTTGTTCGGTTAACTGATACTTAAGTACTGTATAACATGAAACATTCATGTGTACTTTCTTTCAAGGTTTGGAGCTTTCAAATTATTTATTGGGTATGATTTGCTCATGGTAAAGCACATGCAATAATATTTAACAATAATATACACAACTAGAACTGTCGCCAGGATGGCTGACAAATACCCCTGCAATCTGCATGAGTCAATGGTGAATTGGAACGGTTGGAACTGGAAATAGAGGCTAACTAAGATAACCCAGTAATATAGTGACCAGTTGCCATAGCAACCATAATTTTGAGAAAAAGAAAGTGGCATGCACATCTTCACATGTTCCTCTATATTTGTGTGAAATTTCATTGAAATCAGCCCTTCGGTTTAGGCGGTAAACTTAAGTTATGCTTCTTATCGGAAAACCTGTTTATAGAGACCAGTTGCCATAGCAACCATAATTTTGAGAAAAAGAAAGGGACATGCACATCTACACATGATCATTAATATTTGTGTGAAGTTTCATTGGAATCGGCCCATTGGTTTAGGAGGAGTTGTCCGGACAAAATGTGTCTACAGACAGACGGACGGACGGACGGACGGAGGGACGGACGGACAACCTGATTCTAGTATACCCCCCCTAACTTCGTTGCGGGGGTATAAAAATATTTGTTGTATTTATATTTGTGGTTTCATAGCAACCATGAAAACAACAAAAGTTATATACAGCTAATATATATTATAAGGTTTCAAGTTATACAGTATTCAGTTAACTGAAAAATACATAATAAACAACATTTCTCAGATTTAAACAGAAAGTCAGAATATATTTTTACTTTACTTGACCCAATAAAACTCCTTCATCGGTTGTTATTTTACTAACAAGATCAACAAAGACATCAGCTGTTGGGGGCCATTATAAATTGATGCTGATGTGCGTTACTACTGTAATGGGTTTTTTTTATACATTAGAACCATGCACGCTCATTAAATTTTCATCACCCAGGTGCCTGTGCCTGGTACTAGGATGCCCTTGGTACTACAGGTCCTAATCAGGTTCTAAAATGTAGTCTCACAGGGCCCTAGGCTTGGCACTATAACATAAGGTTTGTCTATAATGTATCTGGTATTGATCAATCCAATCAAACTGTCAGAACCGGAAATTTAATTTTCAATTCTTCCCTCTGCTTATATTAGTGGCTACTGCTTTTAAATAGAGTAATGATTATCTTGATCTTATCTGACCAGACCATGTATCATCTATAGTATATATATATGATACAAGAGAGAACTTACTTTTGAAGTAAGAATACAGCATGAACAAAATATAACATATATTTCAATGTCTACATTTACAGAAATTATAATAAAGATCTCTTTTTTGTAACCATTACCATTTTTGTTATTTCAATCATTCTTCATACATCAAACATGTCACAGTCCCAACTTATGATAGTGTTTATGTTCTGAGTCAGTATTTGTGATGTTTAAGTCTGAATCTGTGATTTGTTTGAGTCAGCATCTGTGACATGTTTGAGTCAGCATTTGTGACATGCTTGAGTCAGCAACTGTGACATGTTTGAGTCAGCATTTGTGACATGTTTGAGTCAGCATCTGTGACATGTTTGAGTCAGCATTTGTCACATGCTTGAGTCAGCAACTGTGACATCTTTGAGTCAGCATTTATGACATCTTTGAGTCAGCATTTGTGACATGTTTGAGTCAGTATCAGTGATATGTTTTAATTCAGCATCAGTGATATGTTTGAGTCAGCATCAGTGATATGTTTGAGTCAGCACTAATGCCAAGTTTGAGTCAGTGTCTGTGACATGCTTGAGTCTGTATCTGTGATATGTTTGAGTCAGCATCTGTGACATGTTTGAGTCAGCATCTGTGACATGTTTGAGTCAGCATTTGTGATATGTTTGAGTCAGCATTTGTGACATGTTTGAGTCAGAATCTGTCGCATGTTTATTTGAGTCAGCATCAGTGATATGTTTGAGTCAGCACCAATGCCAAGTTTGAGTCAGCATCTGTGACATGCTTGAGTCAGCTTCTGTGACATGTTTGAGTCAGCATTTGTGACATGTTCGAGTCAGCTTCTGTGACATGTTTGAGTCAGCATTTGTGACATGTTCGAGTCAGCTTCTGTGACATGTTTGAGTCAGCATTTGTGACATGTTTGGGTCAGCATTTGTGACATGTTTGAGTCAGAATCTGTGATATGTTTGAGTCAGCATCTGTGACATGTTCGAGTCAGCTTCTGTGACATGTTTGAGTCAGCATTTGTGACATGTTTGAGTCAGAATTTGTCGCATGTTTATTTGAGTCGGTATCAGTGACAAGTTTGAGTTAACAGATCTGTGACAAGTTTGAGTTAACAGATCTGTGACAAGTTTGAGTTAACAGATCTGTGACATGTTTGAGTTAACAGATCTGTGACAAGTTTGAGTTAACAGATCTGTGACAAGTTTGAGTTAACAGATCTGTGACAAGTTTGAGTCAGCATCTGTAACAATGTGATAGATATTAGCATTACATGTATAGGTCCCTTATGAAAGCTGTAATCAAAAATTGTATTAAACATAGCTTTAAAGAAAACATCCAAGTACAATATGTTTACGTTAAGATTGATAAAATTCCACCATGTTGACTGTAAACACACTCCTAACAATGGGTGCAGTCTCATGAAATTTGGGAATGTCATTTAACTTTGAATACAAGATTTACTCTGAAGATTTTCAAAGTTGTTTCTGAAAGGAGTATATCCCTATAGCCTGAAAGTCAATAAGATTAAATGTCAGAGGCCTTTTATTAGAAATAAATAGCAAGCTCTGAATTCCTTTCTTCAGCATGGCACATATTACCATAGTGTGTAAAGGTATAAGCACAACTACAAGTCACACATTTTGCCTTGTAGATCAACACCATTTTAAAATGTATTTTCCATAAAATATTACATTTTGATTAAAACATTAACCGGTAACTGTTGTGACTTAAAGCTACAGTGTGTTCCTGTATGTAAGCCTTGATAACCTTGTTCTAGGTTTAAATCTACTATTGTAGGAACTTTGTACAGAACTTTTGTATGTACAGGAGAATTTCTGTTATATCAAGTCTAGAGCTCCATTTCTACAGCTGTTTATCACCAAATAGTACTAGTGTAAACTGTGTCGACATAAGATGTTAGAAAGACTGACCTACAAAACGTTTGGATATAACACCAACTCATTACAATCTAGCAATGTATCATAAGGTATACATTCACATAGGTAAATTTAAATACCGGACAGACACACAATGACTGTCACAGTGCATACAAAATTTATAATTTGATATTTCTTTTGAATATTAAAATGTACACAACGTTGATTCAATGACACATGTCCTGCATATATCTGCAGCCTTATAGCACCTTATTATATATAGATATGTTAACAAAATAATTCTAAAACAAAGTATCTGGCATGAAAAAATATCACAGACTTCTAGATAGAGAAATAAGATATATACTCTATAATACGAATACAGTTTTTTTTATGAATTCAAATTCCTACCTGTGACTGTCAGCATGTATATCCAGATGTGTGCTGTACTGAGATAGCTTGTCGACACCTATAAACTTGTATTACTTATATGACTGTATATGACACATGTGAACTATCCAGACCCCAGTCATACCTAGCAGACTCAGTAAATGTTTCTCTAGCTTACTATTAACTGGTATCCCACTGACAAACCTCCTTACCTAAATCTGGACTAAGTCCTGCCCCCTACCGTTTCCTGTGGCCGTGCATGTCAACAAACACTCCACACTACAATAGGAAGACGTCCAGTCTTTCCTATGTCTGCTTTGATACTCTCTGATCCCTGTTAAATCACAACCACAATGAAGTTATGACGATCTCCACACTGTGTTACAAGTGCTTCCTGCGCACTGTCATGATTTCCACGCCTCGACGACCAGCAAAAGAATCAACCAGACACCGTGAGATTCCGCTTCATAGACCAAACTATGAGATGTGGATACACATTTTATATATATACCTATAAACCCATTATAAATTATACCCACACACAAAGATCATTACAGGCACAGCATATGTCTGTGTTTACGCTACCTGTGTGAAATGACCACCATAAGGTCATACCCTCGGGTAAAAAATTGCATGCTCATTCAACCGTAAGAAAATAGGTCAATTACATATGAAAGCCTAGTTCAACTTATCAGACAGTCATCTAGAAGTATTCTCTTTCATTTGTCAGGTAATTATGAAAAAGGAAGCATGAAGTTGTCAAAAGATGCCCAAAGGGCCTGTTTAACCATTTCTCAAGACCTGTTAAAGTTAAATTAAAATACAAATATATTACAGAATGTATTAAATATCCTAATTGCAACATTTCATCAAAATACTGTGAAATTTACATTGTTTTTGCAGATCTAACTTCTGATTTTAAAGTGAATGCAACAAGAGGCCTAATGGGCCTGTATTGTTCACATGGCAATGTTACTGGCAAAAATTGCATGCCATCCACACCAATTATAATTGCACAAGGACACAACAACTACAGCTCAGACTTGTCCATTTATCAGCTTCCCAAGAAACACTGTAATGTAAACTGAATTTCATGGTTGAATTTCTGCTCATTAAAGCAGGTTGAATTTAAATAAAAAGTAAATTGAGTTTGCTGGTTGAATTTCTGCTCACTAAAGCAGGTTGGATTTAAATAAAAAGTAAATTGAGTTTGTTGGTTGAATTTCTGCTCACTAAAGCAGGTTGAATTTAAATACAAAGTAAATTGAATTTGCTGGTTGAATTTCTGCTCACTAAAGCAGGTTGAATTTAAATAAAAAGTAATTTGAGTTTGTTGGTTGAATTTCTGCTTGCTACAGCAGGATGACTTTAAATCAAAAAGTAAACTAATGAGCTTTTATGGACTCATATACATATAGAGCTGCAGATTGAGTTTATCTACATACAATTGAGTTTGTACATCATGTACATTTATGTACTTTCTAGTATTTATAATTGCCCTACCTGCAGTACTTACCTTATATATGTGTTGACAGATAAATTAACAACCTAGTGAATCACTTGAAGCCAAATCCTCTGGACTTTTGTTTCTATAAATCTGTATTCAGATTGAATTTTGTTTTGTCACTTGCAAAATCGAAACTATGAAATTTTGACATAGGAAGCAGATATATCAGGCATATTGAATAAACTTTAAATTAAGGGAAAATAATAACACAGGAAGCAAATACTACCATTAACTTAAGGGAAATATTATAACATGGGACTTTAAATCTTAGGGAAATCATAAAGTTTAAATTTAGGGAAATTACAAAACAGGATGCAGATACTAAGCATAAAGTTTTAATTAAAGGAAAATATAACACAGGAAACAGCTACAGGGCCATGAACTTTAAATTGTAAACATGACAGCATACAGCTGACAAGCATGCTTTATTCACAGCTTTTGTTACCTAACTCCCAAACATGTTTCCTTTGTTTTAACAGCTAAATAAATCATTTCATTTTTTTTAATGTAATTGCAGTCAGCCAGCTGGTAAACAGTGACTCAGTTTGACTGACAAGGTTAGACCAGGAGGGAGATGATGGGGACTTTAACACAAATGTCAACAGTGATGTCGGCACAGATCTACAATAATATGTCAAATGTTTTCTATTTATTTTTGATTCAGGATTTCTGTAGCAAAAATGTGACATTTATTTGTGATTCCTGGCATAGAAAAACATGATGCAGCACTCAACAAAATCTGAATACGATGTACCATGGCCACCATACACCTAGATAAACCAGACTTCATCTAAAACAATTCACAATTAAAATTACAGTACATCATCAGATGAAAAATTATATGCCAAGAATGCACAGATGAAAAATTTGTAATAAAAAAGGTGAACCCATATATCAAGTATTAAGTTCCAGAGACAAGTAATGTAGGAGATATAGCCTGGACACACTTTATCTTTGATGTAGGTCGATGGTCAAAAATGTAGGTCAGAGTGACCTACTTTTGATAAATGACACATCTCCTCACACCAAGGTAATTCCCTTACCCAAGTATGAAATAGGACCTGGACAACTTTTTCTTTGACATTGGCCAAAGGTCAAAAGTCATAGTGACCTCCGTTTGATATCTGACACACCGCCTCACCAAGGTGAACACATACTCAAAGTATGATCACCAAGGTGAACACATACCCAAAGTATGATCACCAAGGTGAACACATACCCAAAGTATGATAACCAAGGTGAACACATACCCAAAGTATGATCACCAAGGTGAACACATACCCAAAGTATGATCACCAAGGTGAACACATACCCAAAGTATGATCACCAAGGTGAACACATACCCAAAGTATGATCACCAAGGTGAACACATACCTAAAGTATGATCACCAAGGTGAACACATACCCAAAGTATGATCACCAAGGTGAACACATACCTAAAGTATGATCACCAAGGTGAACACAAGACCAAAGTATGAAGTTCGAGTGACAAGAAATGAAGAAGAGCCTGTACAAGATAGTGGAAGGACAGACAAGTTCCCGGTAGGTCACTTATAACTGTAACAGTTAATTTGTCATCAGATTGGATACGAATGAAATATATAAAACTTTCTCCAACAAAATTTTGTTTTAATAAAATTGTAGGGACAATGTATGTACTGCTTGATAGGAATAGAATGCATCCGGCCTGTTTTACATAGCATTAAAGCTAAATGAGTCAGATGAAAGCTTCAAACGGAAATCATCAGATACCCTAAATGAATACAAAGTTCCTTCAATTATCCACTACCTGACTCTGCATACCTTCATTAATCATGCAGTCGTTAAATATTCAAATTCATAGAATGTTTCATGGCTGTTTTTAAAGGGTTCAATATGAAACTCTGTCACTGATGTTAATTTGAGGTTTAATATAAAGTGTGCTAGATGTTAGTTATAGGTACAATATTTAATTCTTTATGGATTATTCAAAAATGTCCATATTTCAAAATATGAAACAAACTCTGGACAGGTGTATCCACACAGTCATCAGTATGAGATTTTCTTATTTCATTTCCTTATCTTACCCTAGGGTTGACACAAAGAATTCCCTTTTCAAAACAACGAGTATATGACATCATAGCAATAATAGAAAATATCTGGTACGTATATCTGACTACTGATCATAGTGATGCCACACTGACAATTCAAATGAATAATCATTCAAACCCAATGTGGTGAAAGATTTGATAAGTCCCCCCCCCCCCCCCCCCCCCTCCCAACAAAACAAAAACAAAAAAGAGGTTCGGAGAGTTTCTGGATTAATTGAATTTTTTTTTAATTTTTTTTTTTTTAATCAAACTAAGGAAGTCTTGCTTGAGGGCTTGTAGCTACTACTGCTGGCAATATAATTAGAATGTGTAATTAGCAACTTTATTGTCATCCCTACATTTCCTAAAGAAGCAGGCCCAAACATGTCAAGACAGCCAGCAGTAGACGTTTTAGCCAGGGCTACACAGCTCTAATTAAAAGTGATATATTTACAGGAAGCAATATACAAGTACAAAACTTGAGTCAGCTGTTACATTTATTAATGAGGTAGAAATTTTAGGAGGAAAACACATGAAATATTCATCAAGGTTTTATGTAAAGTGTTATTCTGAATTACCCAATATGCATTATTAATAATTTAGACTAATAGAAACTGTATAATGTGTGTGTAAATCTACTATTCAAACATACATTATTTAGAATGAAAATGTGACTACAGTGTATTAGAATAAGTATCTAGTGTCTGTATAATCTTGGAGTAATTATATACAGCTGGTATATGATCCTAGACTAAAGGGCGATGTGTACATATAAAGATAATGCAAGTCAAGAATAAATAATTATATGTACAGTATATATATATATTAAATAAAAAAAAACTGGAACACAATATTTCAAGTCGTTTCCATTAAATTCAACATTAGGATGGTTCTATGTTTAAGGTGACAACATATACTGATCCAAATTACCAGGTAGTTGGACTAATTATAAGGTGTCTACACAGTTATCTTTAATAGTGACTGCATGATCATAAGATCAGATGGCATTCATTGGATTATACACTTCAATAGATGAAAACCTTTTTTTGAAAATCCTACTCTGTCCATTCACTAACAGAGATTATTTTTCCTTACAGAATTCAGATCCTTGTTTATGATAGGTACACAATAGGACCAAGTATTGTGGATATATTCAAACATGATTCAGTATCTACAGATAACATCTATAATTGTAACCAGTGATTTTTTTTGAGTCATAAAAGTGAAATGCTTTACAGTTTTACCCAAACAATGTCCTTGCTGACAGTCACAGATCATTTTTTTTTGCTTTACAACACATAGAGATCTTTCCTAATTTCACTACATACATATCTACAAATGTATCAGTTACGTGTATAATTTACATAGCTCTATTATAGACAGTCCATACTCCCATTGCTTCTCAGCATACTTGTCCAACATCTTTGGTTATCTCCCTTGGACTGTTTCAGACAATAGTGTTTTACTTAGATACACAGGTATTCATTCTACTTATACTGATTTAATGTTTACAAATTGACAGACCATTAAAAGATCTGAGGCAACCATATACCAGGGTATGTAAAGGGGAAAATATGAATAGTAGTTATTGTAACTGTACAAATTGACAGACCATTACATGTAAAAGATCTGCAGCAACCATATATATAAAGGGAAAATAGAATTAGTAGATATTGTAAGTGTACTAATTGTATTCACTATCCAGTATAGCTTTATAATGATTGAGATATATGTAACTATACAGTGCTGATCAGGTGACCGCAGATGTATCACTTACCTCTGGACTGATTTTACAATTTTTCTAAAATTATATATACAGACCTCAAGATCTGCAGCAGTTTTGATTCTTTTTTGTTTTGTTTGCTGGGTTTATCACCCAGTAAAAGCAAGGGTTCGTTTGAGGTGGGGGTCTCCCTGTAGTAGTAGGTGACTACCCCACTTAACAAAATACTGTAGGCCCGTCGCATGCCATCTAGGGCAATTAGGGTAAAGTGTCTTTCCAAGGACATAACCACGACAGCACAGACTGATTTGTTTCTCAGCTTCCCGAGAAACACAAACAGACATGGGGAGTGAGTGACATGGGTAGGAAGTGACATGGGTAAGGAGCGTGGAACCTCGCACCACCTCGTGGAACCTCGCACCACCTCGGGGAACCTCGCACCACCTCGTGGAACCTCGCACCACCGCGGATATCTTCACCTGAGATAATTTTTGATTAGTATCACATTTCTTGAAAGCTTATAATGGGTAGGATGAATATGGAGATGATAAGTGGAAGGGGCCAAGATTGATCGAGATTGGGGGATAAGGACTACATTTGAGGGTGAACTATATATGGTGACTTCAGCAATACAATTTTGCTAACCATTTATTTCTAGTACTTTTGAATAACACTATTTGTTTGTTCATAATTTTCTTTTAAAAATTAGTCCAAAAATACAGATGTTATTCATTCTTTCAGCTACCTTTTTTAATTATGATATATAACTTCTATCTTTTTTATTTTATGAAGAGATCAGATAATTGAATTATGCATTCACAATTAAATGAGTGTGGCAGTCTAATGTCTATGAATAATGATGTATCTTGGTACATTGTCACTCATCTGGCAGGCAATACAGTATACTGATGAATAATTAATCCAACATTTCCATTCAAATAATCACCAAGCACTATACAGATGAATACATTATAGTAAAAATAGTTACTTAAATAGATGATCTACATATATATACTTCTATCTTGATAAAAATATCTCTGCCTGTACCAGCTATTATTATTAATAGTTAATAGTTATAGATATAATTTCAGTCTGGGACCAAAATAATTACCATAAGCTGATAGTATTATATTTCAATAAAGAGACAGTGGGCAGTAAACACCAGTAATGGAATCCAATTACCTGTCAACCTAATCCCATCAAACCTTAATCTACCTTAATCAGATAACAACAACCAGGTACCTAGCTGAATGGAGTGTTTTATTTACTTAGGAGGAGAAATCCCCAGAGCTTTGCTTATAAATCTTCTCACAGAATGTTTTGAACTTTCCAGGTGTGATGCTATCATACTGGCAAAATATTCCTGTAAATGAAAATGTATTGATCTACCATAAGTACTGTAATATTCCTGTAAATGAAAATGTATTGATCTACCCTAAGTACTGTAATATTGCTGTAAATGAAAATGTATTGATCTACCCTAAGTACTGTAATATTGCTGTAAATGAAAATGTATTGATCTACCCTAAGTACTGTAATATTGCTGTAAATGAAAATGTATTGATCTACCATAAGTACTGTAATATTTCCTGTAAATGAAAATGTATTGATCTACCCTAAGTACTGTAATATTCCTGTAAATGAAAATGTATTGATCTACCCTAAGTACTGTAATATTCCTTTAAAATGTATTGATCTACCCTAAGTACTGTAATATTCCTGTAAAATGTATTGATCTACCCTACGTATTGTAATATTCCTGTAAAGTGTATTGATCTACCCTAAGTACTATAATATTCCTGTAAATGAAAATGTATTGATCTACCCAAAGTACTGTAATATTCCTGTAAATGAAAATGTATTGATCTACCCTAAGTACTGTAATATTGCTGTAAATGAAAATATATTGATCTACCCTAAGTACTGTAATATTGCTGTAAATGAAAATGTATTGATCTACCCTAAGTACTGTAATATTGCTGTAAATGAAAATGTATTAATCTACCCTAAGTACTGTAGTATTGCTGTAAAGTGTATTGATCTACCCTAAGTACTGTAATATTCCTGTAAAATGTATTGATCTACCCTAAGTACTGTAATATTCCTGTAAAATGTATTGATCTACCCTAAGTACTGTAATATTCCTATAAAATGTATTGATCTACCCTAAGTACTGTAATATTCCTGTAAAATGTATTGATCTACCCTAAGTACTGTAGTATTCCTGTAAAATGTATTGATCTACCATAAGTACTATTTCATCTTACATCATTATTTTCTTTTCAGTTCTATTAATTAATCTGTTCTACAGTCGACGTCAGGTATATAGACTATAGGGTAACCACAAACAAGATTAATCAGGACTTATGAAATGTATTTACTTCTCACTGAATACCTTATTTTTCAGTATATTGCAGACTACAGATGTAATTCAACAGCATTTATTTATAAGTGAAAACACAATAAAACAAGGAAAGATAGTATATAAGATAATAACCCAAAGATGTTCTTAATTGTACTCTAAATATTTTCCTAAAAAAAAATATATCAATTAAAATCAATTAATGTATGTAATATCCGCTGAAATCTGTTATTAATTGATACTGTCAAATAGGGAATAAAACCTGAATGAAGAATACATACATTATGAAGTAACAGCGACATATACTGTAGCACATAAGTGTTCTTGGAAAGTATGTCTCTAACGCATTAATGATTGATTGATTTAGTAATGCAGTAATCAAAAGTAATGAGAACATGTTCACTCTAAGGGTTCAAAATAAACTCTTAATAACAAATAAAATGCCAGTCAAATTGCAGGAAATGCTAGTCGAACTTTTGTCTACTTGCAAATTTGTGCAATTATGTTTTCCCTGACAATCTGTTCATATATGTGATATACAAGCATAAATAGTGAAAATATGTGTGGAAAATAGACTGATACCAAAATTAGAAATTATGATTTTACGACGAATGAAATATTTCCGATAAGTGGTGTAATTCCTGTATTTTCGCTACTTTACTTTGTATAAAAATTAATGAAAACACTACTATAAAGTTTGCTAGTTCAAAATTTAATTTTGCTAGTGGAAATTTTAAGCACACGAAATGAATTGCTAGCGATGAGAAAAGCAAATGTTGACCCCTGACTCTTTGCATACATTATGTACCTGTTAAATATATGTGGTTCACTCTCTGGTCAGATGAATATATCCATCTAACATCACATTTTATAAATGACTGAAGACTTGACCAGTGTAAGGGTCATGCAGTTATAAATATCCTTAGGCAGGTCCGTTTGACAGATCCAAATCAAAGTAATGTATCCAGGCACAGTTTTCCCATGGAATATACACACTAATACAATTATAGAGGATGTGTGAAGTTTAAGTCCAGCCCTACATGTGTAATGGATAGGTATATACAGTTACACACAGGAATGTACCAGGTCCAAACTAATGCATGATGGACAGGTGGACGCCCACAGGTAATACAGGTTACCTGTGCACCAGTATAAATCACAGTGTAAACACTGGAGCCCCTCCCTGTGGTCACTTCAATTATGGATTAGCTGTGTAGTTGAGATAACACTAATACTATGTACACACAGTCTTTGTTTCCTAATTAGGCTAGTTGTTTACATGAGATGAGTAGGTACGTTATCTGTGGTATGGAACCATTGAATCACGAGACTGAAGCAGGCAGTGTTTGATAACTGGGCAGTACCATATGGACGATTTTGTTGATTTGTTTACATACACTGGCATTACAAGAATGATACATTGTTTATCAATATGATTATGAAGCAGAAAGCACAAAAAAGAATGACACAAATACAAGTTTCCAATTTTTTTCAATATCAAATATTCTTGACCTCTATTAAAGAGGCATTCCTTTATTAGGACATCAGAAACATGCAAAATCTTTATTGATAAAATCAATGCCCGAATCAGTATTATAATAGTTTTTTAAGCCTATCAGTAATGAAAGTAACGCTGAAATGTACAGAAAAATGACGTTTAATACACAAATACTGTCTGCCTTTGCGGTAATTAGTGATACTTCTGGTTGAATTGAGAATTTTTATGATTTAATACTAGAAGCACTTTTGTTTCCCTTGAGAGTAAAACTGTCGTATAAATCAAAGGATTAAAACTTTTACTACTTGAGAAAATGATGTATTTCCTATTAAATTTCATTTTGGCGACACACACTTTATTCAAACAAAAACTCTAAACAATATAAATTAAGAAAGGACATAACAGTATCCATGCTCAGGGTTCAGCCCCCTTCCCCCTTTCAATGCTTGATCAATGATTGAAAAAAAGAGTAAAATAAAATGGTTAACACAGTCTTTTTCTATGATTTTTTTTCACCTAATGAAAAATTTTTACACAGAGAAATCAAGCTTATTAGAGTGATCATTTATAATTTAATTTGTTCTAGATTAATAAGACAATTTAAACTTAAGTATCTTTTTCATATTTTGAACATTTATTTATTATTACAA
Organism: Pecten maximus; assembly: GCF_902652985.1. NCBI lineage: Eukaryota > Metazoa > Mollusca > Bivalvia > Pectinida > Pectinidae > Pecten > Pecten maximus. Next base: position 36,077,903 of record NC_047024.1, on the reverse strand, counting down.
TGCCCACTGGATCCCAATATAACATATCAACAAAGTATAAGGTGGGGAGTATAAGGTAAGAGTCAACTACATGAGAAAGTTGAAAGAGTTATGATTCTAGCTCTGCACAAAATCTTTTGTTTCATAATTAAGTGTGACCTATACTTTTTTTTTCTCTTAAATCACTGCTTTTGAAACCATTGTTTTTTTAAAGCAGTTTTCAATCAAAAACATTGAAATCAAAAATCTTCAAATGCTTTATTTTCAGTTTATTCATTAAATCATAAATGAACAAATCGTCTGACAACATCGGGACCATATTGACTTTCCAAGGGATTTCCAATGTTGTATCTTATTTACTTTCATTAAATACATTACAAAAGCAATGACTGAGGGTCGAACGATTTACCCAAAAACACCCAAAAACTACCCAAACACACCAAAAACATCTCACAACATCAACACAGTACATGGAAACACTGTTAGAAATTAATATGTATATATCAACACATCAAATACAGTGATAGCTTCTTTCGTTGACTTATCGGCGAGTAGGGTTTTGACGGCGAGGGAGATAACTCTTACAAACAGTCATACAATAAAAACTGACCACATGGAAAGAACTATACGTATCCAGTTGATATCATGTTTATTCAGTACATAGTATGCCACAACAATTATGATATAGGTGAATTGCCAATGAATTGGCACAAATATATATAGTTACTCATAATTATTTTAGTATGTAGATATCGGTCAAGATAACAAAACAGAGTTATCTCCCTCGCCGTCATAACCCTACTCGCCGATAAGTCAACAAAAGAAGGTATCAATAGCCTAACTATGATATGTTAATATATACATATCATTTTCTAATGACGTTTGCATGTAATGTGTTGATGTTGTGAGATGTTTTTGGGGTGTTTTTGGGTAAATCGTTCTGCCGATGACTGGAACATGAAGAGATGAATGCATGGTACCTGGGTCAAAGGTACTTGTGAACAAAAGTGTGATGTTTTGATGATGATTATTATTAAATATAGCAAGAAACATGAAGAGCTCTGAATAAATTGTTTTATAACAATCAGAAGATTATAATTTCAAAAGTTTATAAAAATAACAATGAAGTAGATATATCTAGTGGACTTAAAATCATAGCTAGGCCACAATTTGTTATTCTTTTACACTTTTGATTATTAAAAAACTATTCGTATTCTTTGTTATATTACTCGCCATATGCATATTCAGCTGATATTCTTAAATAAATATTCTTTAATAATAATAAAAACATCACATCCATGTCCACATATGTGTCTCTGTGATCGGGTAAACATGACAAGTGTGTACACACACTCTAATATATAGATGTCAAACAGGTGGTATGTCAAAAGTGTCTAGACATCTTTAATTGAGTAATAGCCACCAATCGTCCAAACTATGACACAATATTACACCCAATCACCACTACATAAACCACAGGATGTCGTCGGCAATCGGACAGGTAGAGTGCTGTAGTTTTCAATAGTCTAAAGCTCTAGATCGTTTCTTCTCCATCGCCTTGCTAAGATCTCTGGCTATTCTATCATCTGGTAGTCAAACTCGATACAACAAATCAATATTACAGGATTTTAAAACTCAAATACATACCTGATTCCTTATCTTCCGACTTTCATCTCTACCTGGTTGGTTGGCTTGTTGATTATTTTAGCTTCCGGTGAATAGTACACACCCAAGTTGATGACGTTTCACACACACTAAGTGTTTCGGGGGAAAACTGTAAAGAGGTTCCTAATGTCTCGAAGGAACACCTCTAGACTATACATATGATCTGCGTTGGAAGGGACTGTAATGGTAAATACAGACAACTGAAACTTCAACATGTAAGTTATTTAGTCAAGGTTTCTTCAGGTATCCATTATGAACACGGAGAGCCGACTTAGAAATCAATTTATTTGGTATATATATATTTGATGTGATAATATTGGAAAATTAGCGTGCAAACCATTTGGGCGATTATGAAATACTGTTTTTAGCTGTCATTGAACTTTACTCCACTTCTCAGAAATAAACAGAAACATACACTTCTGACTATACTGAGGCTCTATTACGCTTCTGACTATACTGGGACTCTTAGGCATTACTGGCAACAATGCGAATCTTTACACCACTGACATCACTGAGACTTTTTTACACCACTGGCAACAATGGGACTCTTTTACACTACTGGCAACAATGGGACTCTTTTACACTACTGGCAACAATGGGACTCTTTTACACTACTGACTATGTATACCAGGGCTTTTTCTGGGGCCTTTTTGGGGCCGTTAAAGGGCCCCATTCCCAATTGAAATTATTTCATATTTAAACCAAATTCCCAAAACTTGTAGGTTACTCTTGGAAAAATCTTTCCCAATTCACCAATTTTCTTCCCAAAATGAGACAAAAAGGCCCTTTCCCAAACCAGTGAGAAAAAGCCCTGTATACACTGAGACTCTTTGACACCACTGACTACAGTGAGACTCTTTGACACCACTGACTACAGTGAGACTCTTTGACATTACTCCCTACACTAAGACAGTTTTACACTAGCCAGGGTCTGCCTATACTTCTTTTTTTCAATAATCTCAACGTAGACTCTGAATACCACCACTGTGGAATTTAATCTATCAGAAGCGGAGCCAATGAAGGAATAGTGGGAAACATGTGTATTTGTGCTGACAGGAATCGAACCCAGATCTCCAGCGTGATACCTCCTGAGCCATAGCATTTTAATAAGCAATTTTTGTAGAGGAACAGCTACCTGCACCAAAGATTCATGCTGGAGATATGAGACAGTGTTTAAACATTATACAAACAAAACCTACTTGTTCCTTTTACACATGTATTGTCACATTATCATAAACCTTTAGACTGGAAAGAATTTAGTGTCATCTCAACCATCATAAAGTCAGATGAGAGCAGCCCTTGAAGAAGAATTCTTCCAAGAATTTTGGAGTACAGATACCCCAAAAGAACAGAACTGGGGCCCCTGCTGTTCTTGTGTCATATTAACGACCTATAAGTCTGTGAGCTTCAAAGTACTGTCTGTACATCTCTGTGATGATTGCATGCCTAACTTTACAGAGAAATCACTCGATACAGTGACCATCAATTACTACAAGAGGATCAACCTGCATTAAACAACAGAAAAGCAATTGGGGAATGAAGTTTTACTCTAATGTTATATCATGACAACAAGGAGAACATCTACACATTCTATACATTTGATGTACAAATCATGAAATAAGAGGAAACCAATCCCAATCTTGGACTAATTACCGTTTCGGATGACCTCAAATCGAACTATCACATTTTGAACATCACAAAAAACTAGTTCAACCCTTGGCTTCCTAAAGAGAAACCTAAAGCATTGTCCATCTACAACAATGCATATACATCCCTTGTGTATTCCATCTTCAAGTACTGTGCATGCTATGTGATCAGGGGCCACGGTGGCCGAGTGGTTAAGGTGTACCGACACTTTATCACTAGCCCTCCACCACAGGCACTGGGTTGCGAGTTCAAAACCTACGTGGGGCAGTTGCCAGGTACCGACCGTAGGCCGGTGGTTTTTCTCCAGGTACTCCGGCTTTCCTCCACCTCCAAAACCTGGCACGTCATTAAATGACCCTGGCTGTTAATAGGACGTTACAAAAACAAACCAAACAAACCAAACTATGTGATCCATACAGCCAAAAAGAAATTGACAAGCTAAAAGAATGACTGCACTAGAAGCTTGCAGCCAGCAACAATATTGACTTTGGAGGTGGGATGTATCACACAGATTGTTAGAGGACCAGAAACTACCAAAACTTCAGACTAGGCATAAAACAACAAACAGTGACTTTTATGCACAAGGTGGTAGTATACTAACCATACCTCTAGGCGAACATTTGATAAAACGCCGACCGAAGAGAAGTATTAGAACTTAAAACTTTTGACAACTACATTACATGGAATGTAATGGAAAAACTGTGACCAAAACTTTTAAACCTCTTACAAGCATTCGTTGTATAAATCATACCAGTGTATAGATGACAAAAAATGTGAGGCTTTCAAAAGAGCAATAATTAATGCACATCATCAAATTTAAAACAGAATTACAGGACAAGTATTTGTTGTCTCTGTCAGTTTCCTAGATTCAGGAGACAACTCTGCATCTGAAAGACCAAATACCCAAAACAAAACGAAGGATTTATTTGTATGTTTGTTTTTCTTACAGAGTTTTCTTAATGAAAGTAATGGTGTCCTAGCCTTCACAAGATGGGCCAGGGAAAGAGTTTTCCCGACCCAGAGAAGACTGTGGGACTCGTCCATGGAAAGCTGAAATTACATTTGGGGATCATAACAAAGATAGCCAAACTGTCCTACGATGATCTTATACAATCTGTCAAGGACATCAATGAACTGTAAGTTGATAAAACCAAGACATTACAACATCTGCCTTTCAAGTGTAACCATTACAGCATGGTATCCTGCTGTACGAAAGCTGTTGGGCGATTAAAGGTTTAAACAAATTTCTTTTGATGTTTATCATCTGAACTGTTTCTTTGGTTGCTCTTAATGCTCCCTGTCCCTGTCCCTGTTCCATTAATTACAATGCCTCGATATATATGTTGAGGTATTTCAGCGACTGTCAACATTTACTTTTACCATATACCATACCAGGGACGTATAATAGTGTATAATCTTATTATATGTCCCTGACCATACATATATCATTATTTACCAACCTGAACTGGCTGAAGAACATGTACATGTTTTTTTTTATGATACATTTATCACTAATTTGAAACTTGTTAGAACCTTTGTTTGTCAAATTTTATAAGTATCTTGTAATGGTTTGTTAATCTAGTAATTGAAAAATTTGAAAAATAAATAGAACAGTTAGATTGTTTTGATTTTTTGAAATTTTTCAGAACTACAACCTTCACTGACCACAAAGGGAAGCAACTCCTGTTTTCAGTGGAGGCAGGTACAGATACAAGCATATTCTGGAAGCACACAATACGCATCTGTTGCCAGAAGGTAAAATTTATCTGCAGATCAGTTCAGCATATAATAGTACAAGGCTTTTTCCGAGGACGTTTTATTGTTTTGGGCTAATAATCAGTGAGTCTCATTTAGGCCATTCCCAGTTGAAAATCTTTCATATTTAAGCAAAATTTCCAACATTTGCAATGTACTCCTGGAAATTTCTTTCACAATTCAACATTTTCTTCCAAAACTGCAGCTAAAAGGTCAAATCCCTTTGGAATAACTTACTGCCTACTACATTGTAAAGAATGGTAGATATGTATGGTATAAATTACTGCCTACTTCATTGTAAAGAATTGTAGATATGTATGGTATAACTTACTGTCTACTACATTGTAAAGAATTGTAGATATGTATGGTATAACTTACTGCCTACTACATTGTAAAGAATTGTAGATATGTATGGTATAACTTACTGTCTACTATATTGTAAGGAATTGTAGATATGTATGGTATAACTTACTGCCTACTACATTGTAAAGAATTGTAGATATGTATGGTATAACTTACTGCCTACTACATAGGAAGGAATTGTAGATATGTATGGTATAACTTACTACCTACTACATTGTAATGAATTGTAGATATGTATGGTATAACTTACTGTCTACTACATTGTAAAGAATTGTAGATATGTATGGTATAACTTACTGCCTACTACATAGGAAGGAATTGTAGATATGTATGGTATAACTTACTACCTACTACATTGTAATGAATTGTAGATATGTATGGTATAACTTACTGTCTACTACATTGTAAGGAATTGTAGATATGTATGGTATAACTTACTGCCTACTACATTGTAAAGAATTGTAGATATGTATGGTATAACTTACTGTCTACTACATCATTGTAAGGAATTGTAGATATGTATGGTATAACTTACTGCCTACTACATTGTAAAGAATTGTAGATATGTATGGTATAACTTACTGTCTACTATATCATTGTAAAGAATTGTAGATATGTATGGTATAACTTACTGTCTACTACATTGTAAAGAATTGTAGATATGTATGGTATAACTTACTGTCTACTATATCATTGTAAAGAATTGTAGATATGTATGGTATAACTTACTGTCTACTACATCATTGTAAGGAATTGTAGATATGTATGGTATAACTTACTGTCTACTACATTGTAAAGAATTGTAGATATGTATGGTATAACTTACTGCCTACTACATTGTAAGGAATTGTAGATATGTATGGTATAACTTACTGTCTACTACATCATTGTAAAGAATTGTAGATATGTATGGTATAACTTACTGTCTACTACATTGTAAAGAATTGTAGATATGTATGGTATAACTTACTGTCTACTATATCATTGTAAAGAATTGTAGATATGTATGGTATAACTTACTGTCTACTATATCATTGTAAAGAATTGTAGATATGTATGGTATAACTTACTGTCTACTACATCATTGTAAAGAATTGTAGATATGTATGGTATAACTTACTGCCTACTACATTGTAAAGAATTGTAGATATGTATGGTATAACTTACTGCCTACTACATTGTAAAGAATTGTAGATATGTATGGTATAACTTACTGTCTACTATATCATTGTAAAGAATTGTAGATATGTATGGTATAACTTACTGTCTACTATATCATTGTAAAGAATTGTAGATATGTATGGTATAACTTACTGTCTACTACATTGTAAAGAATTGTAGATATGTATGGTATAACTTACTGTCTACTACATTGTAATGAATTGTAGATATGTATGGTATAACTTACTGTCTACTACATTGTAAGGAATTGTAGATATGTATGGTATAACTTACTGTCTACTACATTGTAAAGAATTGTAGATATGTATGGTATAACTTACTGCCTACTACATTGTAAAGAATTGTAGATATGTATGGTATAACTTACTGTCTACTATATCATTGTAAAGAATTGTAGATATGTATGGTATAACTTACTGTCTACTACATTGTAAAGAATTGTAGATATGTATGGTATAACTTACTGCCTACTACATTGTAAAGAATTGTAGATATGTATGGTATAACTTACTGTCTACTACATTGTAAAGAATTGTAGATATGTATGGTATAACTTACTGTCTACTACATTGTAAGGAATTGTAGATATGTATGGTATAACTTACTGTCTACTACATCATTGTAAAGAATTGTAGATATGTATGGTATAACTTACTGTCTACTACATCATTGTAAAGAATTGTAGATATGTATGGTATAACTTACTGTCTACTACATCATTGTAAAGAATTGTAGATATGTATGGTATAACTTACTGCCTACTACATTGTAAAGAATTGTAGATATGTATGGTATAACTTACTGCCTACTACATTGTAAAGAATTGTAGATATGTATGGTATAACTTACTGCCTACTACATTGTAAAGAATTGTAGATATGTATGGTATAACTTACTGCCTACTACATTGTAAAGAATTGTAGATATGTATGGTATAACTTACTGCCTACTACATAGGAAGGAATTGTAGATATGTATGGTATAACTTACTACCTACTACATTGTAATGAATTGTAGATATGTATGGTATAACTTACTGTCTACTACATTGTAAGGAATTGTAGATATGTATGGTATAACTTACTGTCTACTATATCATTGTAAAGAATTGTAGATATGTATGGTATAACTTACTGTCTACTATATCATTGTAAAGAATTGTAGATATGTATGGTATAACTTACTGTCTACTACATCATTGTAAGGAATTGTAGATATGTATGGTATAACTTACTGTCTACTATATCATTGTAAAGAATTGTAGATATGTATGGTATAACTTACTGTCTACTATATCATTGTAAAGAATTGTAGATATGTATGGTATAACTTACTGTCTACTACATTGTAAGGAATTGTAGATATGAAACAAGATAATAAATGGTCAGTGCTCTAAACAGAATATATGGAAAACAACTGAAAGGTATGGATAACAACAAACATCAGCTCTTGTCGATTCTCACCAAGTTCACATATTCTTACAATGAGGGGCCGCGGTGGCCGAGTGGTTAAGGTGTCCCGACACTTTAACACTAGCCCTCCACCTCTGGGTTGCGAGTTCGAAACCTACGTGGGGCAGTTGCCAGGTACTGACAGTAGGCCGGTGGTTTTTCTCCGGGTACTCCGGCTTTACTCTACCTCCAAAACCTGGCGCGTCCTTAAATGACCCTGGCTGTTAATAGGACGTTAAACAAAAACAAACAAACAATCTCACAATGAGTCTACCCATTCTCGTCATCTATCAAACAGTTACCATGGGGGTATTTGGTAACAATAATCTTTTATTACAATGGTGTGAGTGCTGTCGTAGATAAGGAAAATGCAGTGGCGTTTGTAATCATTTCTACTGCTGTAATTGTATAATATTAAATTATTGCATTTCTAGGTGAACACACGACTTAACCTCATTGAGTCCTCACGTATCCTCAAACTACGCCAATATATAGAGGTGTACAGCGAGATCACAGACCAAGTGTCCAGCATGTCCCTCAACTCAGACCAAACATCCATGCCGTCACCCCTGGGAGCCTCGAGCGATATAACAGCCTCCATCATATTTGACGAGTAAGGGGTGTAAATTGCACGAATCTCTGATATGTATATACCAGCAATCTGCTATGATATTATCAGCAACAATATCTAGAGCTAGATATTGTAAAGCATTTTAATGTCACAAGGGATTAATTTCACTTAAGATTTGTGATTTTTGTTTTTTGTTTCGTGAGTAATCCCAGAAAAAAATTGATTTTGAAAAAAAAAAAAACTTGAATTCATCAATAAAAATCATTCCCAAGGTGCTGTCAAATCAGTGTCTAAGTAAAGGGCAATACAGTCTACCGTATATTATTACATGTATTAATGTGATAATGTAACAAGAAGATAACTGTTCCTGAATGATAAAAAGCCTTTATTTTCCAATGATGTATTCATTTGGTAATAATAGCTATACAGGTATTTTGCATGTTTTCATTTGTTCACATTTTTGGATTTATTGAATGTCTTGGAAGCCTTTGACAGTGCCTTGGTGAACAGTATATTTATTGAATGTCTGGGTAACTCTTGACAGTGCCTTGGTGAACAGTAGATTTATTGAATGTCTAGATCTGAGTAGCCTTTGACAGTGCCTTAGTGAACAGTAGATTTATTGAATGTCTGGGTAGCCTTTGACAGTGCCTTGGTGAACAGTAGATTTATTGAATGTCTGGGTAGCCTTTGACAGTGCTTTAGTGAACAGTAGATTTATTGAATGTCTGGGTAGCCTTTGACAGTGCCTTAGTGAACAGTAGATTTATTGAATGTCTGGGTAGCCTTTGACAGTGCCTTGGTGAACAGTAGATTTATTGAATGTCTGGGTAGCCTTTGACAGTGCTTTAGTGAACAGTAGATTTATTGAATGTCTGGGTAGCCTTTGACAGTGCCTTAGTGAACAGTAGATTTATTGAATGTCTGGGTAGCCTTTGACAGTGCTTTAGTGAACAGTAGATTTATTGAATGTCTTGGAAGCCTTTGACAGTGCCTTAGTGAACAGTAGATTTATTGAATGTCTGGGAAGCCTTTGACAGTACCTTAGTGAACAGTAGATTTATTGAATGTCTGGGTAGCCTTTGACAGTGCTTTAGTGAACAGTAGATTTATTGAATGTCTGGGTAACTTTTGACAGTGCTTTAGTGAACAGTAGATTTATTGAATGTCTGGGTAGCCTTTGACAGTGCCTTAGTGAACAGTAGATTTATTGAATGTCTGGGAAGCCTTTGACAGTGCCTTAGTGAACAGTAGATTTATTGAATGTCTGGGTAGCCTTTGACAGTGCTTTAGTGAACAGTAGATTTATTGAATGTCTGGGTAACTTTTGACAGTGCTTTAGTGAACAGTAGATTTATTGAATGTCTGGGTAGCCTTTGACAGTGCCTTAGTGAACAGTAGATTTATTGAAGGTCTGGGTAGCCTTTGACAGTGCTTTAGTGAACAGTAGATTTATTGAATGTCTGGGTAGCCTTTGAAAGTGCCTTAGTGAACAGTAGATTTATTGAATGTCTGGGTAGCCTTTGACAGTGCCTTAGTGAACAGTAGATTTATTGAATGTCTGGGTAGCCTTTGACAGTGCCTTGGTGAACAGTAGATTTATTGAATGTCTGGGTAGCCTTTGACAGTGCCTTAGTGAACAGTAGATTTATTGAATGTCTGGGTAGCCTTTGACAGTGCCTTAGTGAACAGTTATTGAATGTCTGGGTAACCTTTGACAGTGCCTTAGTGAACAGTAGATTTATTGAATGTCTGGGTAGCCTTTGACAGTGCCTTAGTGAACAGTAGATTTATTGAAGGTCTGGGTAGCCTTTGACAGTGCCTTGGTGAACAGTAGATTTATTGAATGTCTGGGTAGCCTTTGACAGTGCCTTGGTGAACAGTAGATTTATTGAATGTCTTGGTAGCCTTTGACAGTGCCTTAGTGAACAGTTATTGAATGTCTGGGTAGCCTTTGACAGTGCCTTAGTGAACAGTAGATTTATTGAATGTCTGGGTAGCCTTTGACAGTGCCTTGGTGAACAGTAGATTTATTGAATGTCTGGGTAGCCTTTGACAGTGCCTTAGTGAACAGTTATTAAATGTCTGGGTAGCCTTTGACAGTGCCTTAGTGAACAGTAGATTTATTGAATGTCTGGGTAGCCTTTGACAGTGCCTTAGTGAACAGTAGATTTATTGAAGGTCTGGGTAGCCTTTGACAGTGCCTTAGTGAACAGTAGATTTATTGAATGTCTGGGAAGCCTTTGACAGTGCCTTAGTGAACAGTAGATTTATTGAATGTCTGGGAAGCCTTTGACAGTGCCTTAGTGAACAGTAGATTTATTGAATGTCTGGGTAACTCTTGACAGTGCCTTAGTGAACAGTAGATTTATTGAATGTCTGGGTAGCCTTTGACAGTGCCTTAGTGAACAGTAGATTTATTGAATGTCTGGGTAGCCTTTGACAGTGCCTTGGTGAACAGTATATTTATTGAATGTCTGGGTAACTCTTGACAGTGCCTTGGTGAACAGTAGATTTATTGAATGTCTAGATCTGAGTAGCCTTTGACAGTGCCTTAGTGAACAGTAGATTTATTGAAGGTCTGGGTAGCCTTTGACAGTGCCTTGGTGAACAGTAGATTTATTGAATGTCTGGGTAGCCTTTGACAGTGCCTTAGTGAACAGTAGATTTATTGAATGTCTTGGTAGCCTTTGACAGTGCCTTAGTGAACAGTTATTGAATGTCTGGGTAGCCTTTGACAGTGCCTTAGTGAACAGTAGATTTATTGAATGTCTGGGTAGCCTTTGACAGTGCCTTGGTGAACAGTAGATTTATTGAATGTCTGGGTAGCCTTTGACAGTGCTTTAGTGAACAGTAGATTTATTGAATGTCTGGGTAGCCTTTGACAGTGCCTTAGTGAACAGTAGATTTATTGAAGGTCTGGGTAGCCTTTGACAGTGCTTTAGTGAACAGTAGATTTATTGAATGTCTGGGTAGCCTTTGACAGTGCTTTAGTGAACAGTAGATTTATTGAATGTCTGGGTAGCCTTTGACAGTGCCTTAGTGAACAGTAGATTTATTGAAGGTCTGGGTAGCCTTTGACAGTGCTTTAGTGAACAGTAGATTTATTGAATGTCTGGGTAGCCTTTGAAAGTGCCTTAGTGAACAGTAGATTTATTGAATGTCTGGGTAGCCTTTGACAGTGCCTTAGTGAACAGTAGATTTATTGAATGTCTGGGTAGCCTTTGACAGTGCCTTGGTGAACAGTAGATTTATTGAATGTCTGGGTAGCCTTTGACAGTGCCTTAGTGAACAGTAGATTTATTGAATGTCTGGGTAGCCTTTGACAGTGCCTTAGTGAACAGTTATTGAATGTCTGGGTAACCTTTGACAGTGCCTTAGTGAACAGTAGATTTATTGAATGTCTGGGTAGCCTTTGACAGTGCCTTAGTGAACAGAATGTTTGTTTCAGGACAGCCAGAGAAGGTGACACAGAGGACACAGAGTGCTGTATTTGTATGGAGAATAAGTCTGAGATCATCCTTGCCTGTAACCACAAGTTTTGTGAGAGCTGTATAGATCAATGGTGAGCTCATAAAAAGTCTTTGCTTTTCTATATTAAGATTTAAAGCCTGATCAGTTCGAAGAATGTGTCCTTTTTATCTGCTATCTGTCAAATGATATTTAACAGTTAAACAATTTTTATTGAAGAAAAATTTAAGTATAGCTTAATATAGTGTGAAGCTTTTGTGTTTTGTCCAAAGGTTGTCTATGAAGTCTTTGTTTTGTCTATAGGTTGTCAATCATATCTTACGGTTTTGTTTCTAGATTGTCCATCAAGCGTTTGTGTCAGTGGGCCGTTTTTTAAATCTTTGTTTTGTTTGTCTCTAGTGTGTCAATGAAACTGTTTTGTTTTGTCTGTAGATTGTCCATGAAAAATTTATGTTTTGTCTACACCCAGTCAAAAATTTCTTTGTGAAATTTTGTTTTAGGAATGACTCTAGCCGTACCTGTCCTATATGCCGTGCAAAGGTACGAAGTAGGGATGATACGTGGGTGCTCACAGAGAAACCATCTCCTAACGAGTTCCAATCCGAAGTGAAGGATTATCTGCTTGGAATAGTTGACAATAAAGGACAACCTGAATCACACTAGTGCTGTCATTGTTGTTTACAGGTGTAGGGATCAAATTAGTGCTATATTGATGGTGTCACAGTGCTATTCAGGTCATATCATTGCAAATATTGGGTCACATCATTCCAAGTTTTCGGTGGCTAACACTAACCTATGATTGACAATGCACACACTTTCTAGAGTCAAAATATTGAAAATATGGAACTAAAATGTTTATTGCAAGATTTTGTTGCATAACAATAGATATATAGACTCTGAACTTGTAGGAACTGATTGCTATAAACTGATGAATTTGGATTGACTCTGCTGAAATAGCTCCCGGTATATATCTACATGTCCTGAGTCTTGTTAATCTCCCATTTTCGCTTGCATGATAGCAACGGTATTATATATCAGAAGAGAGTGGAAAGTTGTTGTGGTTTAGAGGGGACCGTTATTGTCATTTGGAACAAACTGGTTGCACAGGTTTTCATTTCTGATATAAACAAACATGTCTTATTACATTATAAAACATCTTTATAAACAAACATGTCTTATTACATTATAAAGCATCTTTGTAAACAAACATGTCTTATTACATTATAAAACATCTTTGTTTATATCAGAAATGAAAACCTTTGGTGGTTGGTGGTCGGACAAAGGAGACATGATTTGGTATACTAGTTTTAATTTCATTGTTGTGAAAAACAAATGTGTTAAAAGTAGTTGCTATATTTGCTCAAGAGAAAATGTTTGCAAATTGAGATACCATTATTGTCAGGAAGTTTGTACATTAAGGATGGTTCTACACAGGATACCCATCTCCTGGAAGGAAATTGGTATAAAATGGTTTACATTAGGGTAGCCAGTCATATACCAAGATCCTGAATTGTTATGAATATTGCTTTTGAATTGGGGTTTTAAATGATTGTGTGGTATTGTAGGGTTGAAAAGATGGCTGTACCTAATATTTATTTGTTGTGAGATGGCTGTACCTACTATAGTGCTAAGCTGGGCTACATTTGTTAGAAGATTCTCATATAGATTACCTATATATAAGTAAACAAGTTTGCCAGTAGACGGTAAAACTATGATAGAGATGTGATAACCTGTTACTTGTTAAGTGTCTTACCGGTAATTTGTTTTAGATGTCGTAAATGTTTTGTTATATCAGAGTAGGAATAGCTTCTATCACTGTATTTATGCAACATGATGTGACAAAACAAATCTGAGGAAGAAATGTTGATTTGTTGTGTTTCAAATTTTCAATATTTTAATGCAATACCAATTGCAACTTTTATGACAGTCCCAACTAGCTGGGGGGATGTGAATGGTGGTAGGGGTGAGGGTGGTAGGGATGAGGGTGGTAGGGGTGTAAAGATGGGGCCAGGGAGGTGGGTATTCACTATGTAATCAATGGTATCTGTAATACACCATACCAGAATAAATGATTGTATTGACCCTCATTCAAGGTCATGTTCGTTAAATCTTCGAATGCAACTGTATTTGATGGACATTTAGAGTCAAGCGTAAGATGTCTTTTTTTATGAAGCTTCATTGTTCCTTCTAAGGTCCCATTTAACATTTAAGGTCACTGAAGGTTACCATTACTATTGTTAGAAACTTGATATGAAAGATTTTGCCTATAGCTTATAGTAGTTTTTGATATCATGAATTAAATGATTGACTAGATTAAGGCTGAAGTATCAAGGTCATGCATTACAAATGTGGGTCATAATTACTGATTTTAGAAATTAACATATAAACTATTGTACATAGTAGTGTATGCTACTCCTCAAATAAAGTAATCCACATACTTTGATAAAACTCAAAATGATTGATATTAGCGTTTATAGAAACTTTTTTTTTTTTTTTTCGTAGATATTATCTCTTTGAGTATACTCAAGAAAATAAAAGTTGTCTTGAATAAACTTTGTTAGCCTTAGGGTTGCAGTGCTGTCATCAAGCATGATATAATGAAGAAGATGTAAACAGTGTTGCTCATTATGAAAAAAATTAATCATGAATTTTATTTATTGCCAACACCAAATTTCACCAAACAATGATCAACGTTTGTTATTACAATTTTTTAGGATATGTGAAAAGGGATTATGCTTCATTTTTAATCCCATTTTTAATTTTTGAAGCATTTCCTCTTGGATGCTCTCCATCTTGAAAAATCACAAATATTGTTTTTCCATGGCACTGTTTACTTTACTGGTGTTTTAATATGTTTGGTTATCCTGTGTCAGCTGTAGGTTTGATCTTATTATTTAAATAGAAAAAACATCTTTGGGCATTACAATGGCATGTTAATTATTGAGGAAGGAGTTTAAACCAAGGAATAGAACAAGCTCCATTCCTATGACTTGGTTGGTTGGTTCCTTCTATCCCTTGTTTGGATACCACCCAGTGTGATTAAAGAACGAGGAAAACTCTTAGTCCAAGTCTTTTGTGATTGTTTCTGATAATAGAATGGAGTTTACTAAGGAATATTGTTGTGAGATTCTACATTGTTATAGTTATGATATACTGTTTTTGTTAATGTATATATAAATGTTTTTGTACGTCACTAATGTCTACAAAAGGATATGTGTTTTTATTTGTCTGAAAAGGTTAAAATTTAACAAAAGGAGACCGTATATACATGAATTCCTTGTAGCAATATGCTATCCCTACATGTATCCTGATGAAGAATTTCTAACAAATACTAATATGTTTAACATGATGATTTCTCCAGTATAATTACAGTATAGTATTGTTCATATAATCTTGTATATAGGATCTTGCATTTAAGTTCTCATTTCTGGCCAGTGTTATAGGAGTCTAGTTAAGTTAGATAAACTGTCAGAATTTGTGTCATTATACATCTGAAACATATTTAAGGTAATTTCTGTTACCTGATCAATTTATTTTAATTAATTGGAAAAAACAGGATGTTCGGTGTGATTCTTGAAGTTCTCAACATGCCATATTTACTTACAATAGTCTCCATGTCCATTGTAACATTATGCTATTGTTGGTGATGTTATTTCCTAATTTGATAAAGTTACAATATGTGTTGTACAAGTGCTTTCCAAAATGTACAATTTTTTTTTATCATGGAATGATTAAAGTGACCATGTGTTTAAGTATTTAGCTCCTTGTCATATGTACTAACTATAAGTCTAAAAGAAGTACTACCTCTGACAGTTGTCACAGGTCTGATGTAGTCATTATTGTGTCCATCATACAGTGGAATTCTGTAGAATTCTGTAGAATCTACGTCCCACTGATGACGAGGTGTCACAGGTCTGATGTAGTCATTATTGTGTCCATCATATAGTGGAATTCTGTAGAATTCTGTAGAATCTACGTCCCACTGATGGCGAGGTGTCACAGGTCTGATGTAGTCATCATTGTGTCCATCATACGATGGAATTCTGTAGAATTCTGTAGAATCTACGTCCCACTGATGGCGAGGTGTCACAGGTATACTGTAGTCATTATTGTGTCCATCATACAGTGGAATTCTGTAGAATCTACGTCCCACTGATGGTGAGGTGTCACAGGTCTGATGTAGTCATTATTGTGTCCATCATACAGTGGAATTCTGTAGAATCTACGTCCCACTGATGACGAGGTGTCACAGGTCTGATGTAGTCATTATTGTGTCCATCATACAGTGGAATTCTGTAGAATCTACGTCCCACTGATGACGAGGTGTCACAGGTCTGATGTAGTCATCATTGTGTCCATCATACAGTGGAATTCTGTAGAATCTACGTCCCACTGATGGTGAGGTGTCACAGGTCTGATGTAGTCATTATTGTGTCCATCATACAGTGGAATTCTGTAGAATCTACGTCCCACTGATGGCGAGGTGTCACAGGTCTGATGTAGTCATTATTGTGTCCATCATACAGTGGAATTCTGTAGAATCTACGTCCCACTGATGACGAGGTGTCACAGGTCTGATGTAGTCATCATTGTGTCCATCATACAGTGGAATTCTGTAGAATTCTGTAGAATCTACGTCCCACTGATGGCGAGGTGTCACAGGTCTGATGTAGTCATTATTGTGTCCATCATACAGTGGAATTCTGTAGAATTCTGTAGAATCTACGTCCCACTGATGGCGAGATGTCACAGGTATACTGTAGTCATTATTGTGTCCATCGTACAGTGGAATTCTGTAGAATTCTGTAGAATCTACGTCCCACTGATGGCGAGGTGTCACAGGTCTGATGTAGTCATTATTGTGTCCATCATACAGTGGAATTCTGTAGAATTCTGTAGAATCTACGTCCCACTGATGGCGAGGTGTCACAGGTCTGATGTAGTCATTATTGTGTCCATCATACAGTGGAATTCTGTAGAATTCTGTAGAATCTACGTCCCACTGATGACGAGGTGTCACAGGTCTGATGTAGTCATTATTGTGTCCATCATACAGTGGAATTCTGTAGAATTCTGTAGAATCTACGTCCCACTGATGACGAGGTGTCACAGGTCTGATGTAGTCATTATTGTGTCCATCATACAGTGGAATTCTGTAGAATTCTGTAGAATCTACGTCCCACTGATGGCGAGGTGTCACAGGTCTGATGTAGTCATTATTGTGTCCATCATACAGTGGAATTCTGTAGAATTCTGTAGAATCTACGTCCCACTGATGACGAGGTGTCACAGGTCTGATGTAGTCATTATTGTGTCCATCATACAGTGGAATTCTGTAGAATCTACGTCACACTGATGACGAGGTGTCACAGGTCTGATGTAGTCATTATTGTGTCCATCATACAGTGGAATTCTGTAGAATTCTGTAGAATCTACGTCCCACTGATGACGAGGTGTCACAGGTCTGATGTAGTCATTATTGTGTCCATCATATAGTGGAATTCTGTAGAATCTACGTCCCACTGATGGCGAGGTGTCACAGGTCTGATGTAGTCATTATTGTGTCCATCATACAGTGGAATTCTGTAGAATTCTGTAGAATCTACGTCCCACTGATGACGAGGTGTCACAGGTCTGATGTAGTCATTATTGTGTCCATCATACAGTGGAATTCTATAGAATTCTGTAGAATCTACATCACACGGATGGCGAGGTGTCACAGGTCCCAATTTCATTTTAATAAAACATATTATCATTTAATAGTGTTTAATCAAAATACTGATTTAATTATGTGTTTATTTATGTGTAAAGGAGTGTTAAGAAAAACATCCATCCATTGATGTAATCATCAATATAATTGTATTATTAATGTCTATCTTATTTGTTCTGTGTGTTATTTCATAAAACCACTACTTAAATTAAAATTGTGTTTAATAATTCTATACATTTCTAGGAAAACTGTAAAACTTATGAAAGATGGACATGTACATAACAAATGGTCATTTTAGGTAGTAAACCTGGCTTTGTTAAAGTATCTGTATTGCCTAAAATAACTGGAGTAGGTGAGCATTACAAAATAAAAAAGTAAGCCAATATTTGGAGTGATATTTTGAAGTACCTAGGTTTAAATGGAGAAAGCTGTAATTCACCTCTAATGATTTAGGTTCACTCTTCATTTCACCAAATCCTTTGTAAATATTTATTTCTGAACAATGGTAACAGCCATAGCAAGGGTATATCTGGGTTTTACTGTATATATTCTTGTGTTGAATTATAGTCATGTCCATCACATTCGGGGGCCTGTTCGTTTACTCGGACAAACCGGTGCGTCAGTTTTTAAATGTAATATTTCAAACATATTATATCTTGACGGACCTGCAAATGTTAATACAGGCCTTGGGAGTATTTGTCAAGGCTCGTCTGAAAACAATATAAAATCACCAGGTCCGTCTTTTTTTCATAAACGAACAACACCGGTCCAAGTGGTCTAACCGTTTGGACCGCAAAAATGAAAACGGCCCATGTCTAGGCCTTTTCAAATTGGGTACCAGCAATTAATATAAATAAATAAATTTCACACACAAAAAAAAAACTTTATTGAAAGTCTGCAGTTAATATTTTCCTAAGTTACTTTGATTTGTTCGATACATTTCGGTGTAAGGAATTACTTCTAATCTCTGTCGGTCTTAATAAGGGGAGATTACTCTTGGTTTATGTGAATCACACTAGACAGTGACTAGTGCAATGATATACCTGTACTAGTAATAATCATTGTTGGATGTTTTATTACACCCACATAAATATATATATGTATTTGTACATGTTACAATGGTGTTAGAAACATTTATATTACTGTGCCAGTAATACTGTATGCAAACTATTGCATGCTGTTATTGAGTCAGTTTTTCCGTCATCTTGAAATGGTTAAATCAAACAAGTTCTACTTCAATATACAAGGACCTATATACCTTTATACCAGTGACTTGGCACGAATTTCCAACCCACAATCCATATATGGTACATATATATGGACCATGGGCTGGAAATCCATGCCAAGCTCCTGTACTTTATACCAGTGAAAGTATTTAACACCTTGTTACATGTTTCAGTGGGTTGTTGTTATGTACTTGTGTATATTTATTTGTCATAATTTAATCATTGTTCATATCCCATTGATATGAAAGCATGAATAAAATTTAAATATTTTATATTAAGTTTTAATCTTATTTGAATGGTTCAATTATCTATCTTTAATTCTTAAACAAGGATTGTATACAGCCCTGAGGTTAATAGATGTTTTCCTTGATAATAAAATAAATGAAGTCCTATCATGATGTCACATCTCCAAGCATTTTTATTATTAACATATTTTACTGGGTATAAACCCATGCTAAAGAATAAGCCCCCTCTATTCACTTTTTAATGTCCAATGCACACTGAAAAAAAAAAAAAATGAAAAAATTCTATTTTCCTTTGAAAAAATGATAAATGATAAATGATCTTTTGAATGCAATATTAAAAATAATAATTTAAGACATCGAAAAACCAGAAAAAATTTTCATGAAAAATTATCCTACTCCTACTTTGCTGGAAAAAACGTCTAGATTTTCTAATTAGAAATGGTCCATTTGTAGAGTAATCATTGATAATTTATTCTATATAACTCCCTACACATCGGACACAAAATTTATGATGTCTCTTCTGTATAAATTCTGTCCTGCATTGGTTTTTGGAAATAATTCTTTAAATGACCAATTTCAACTCATTAGTGATTGTTGCAAGGTTAGAGATTGACTATTTCCTTGTTTACACCCGTCATTGTCGCAGACCTACGTGATAATTAGTTTGTGTAACTGGTGTTGCAGGACTTCCTTCAGTTATCAACCAGTCAAAGAGAGAATTGTTATTTAAAAAACATGAGCATTCAACAAATCGTAGTAACCTTATATAGGTTTCACCACAGACTTGGATATACCCATGCAGTATATCTAAGTCAGTAGTTTCACAAAAGTCACAAACAAGAAACGCATCTTAAGATTAATTTCATATTTATTTAAAATTTGATAGAAGATAATGCTAAATAAAAATAAACCTCTCCATAGCATTCAATACTCTTAACTCTGGCTACCTGGACACAAAGTTTCTACAAAGCACAGATTATCTGGTTATCCTCCTTAATATGGTTACTGGAACATGAAGTTGTTTAAGTTAGTAAAACCTGCCTCACTTGTAAATCAGGACAGGAATCTATAAATAGACAATTATTTACCATCAACATTTATCACCGCAGAAAACCTTGTATATTATAAATCTCTAAAAAAAAAATTTAAAAAATGAAGAAAAGAAAAATTGCTATATATTTTACATAATTTATTAAAAAATGAAATTTTATCAATGTAATTGTAAAGTTAAAAAGAAAAAAAACATGAACATGAATCAGATATAAAAGGTGAGAAATAATACCAATAAAGTGTCTTACTATCAATACAGATTTTGTTCCAAACATCCCTCCAGCATTTAAATCCTTAATTCAACAAAACCTACAAATAATCTTCCCCTACATCATGTAATTATATATCTGTGTAATAAACAATTCATAGCATGAAGTTATAAGCTGTACATACAGTTTAGCTTCCTCTAACTTAAGCAATATATTATACAATGTAAATATCACAGGTTTCTTTGGAGGGAATGAATCAAATCATAACAAAATCTAGGCACAATTAACAGCACAAGATTGGTGACAGGACAAGAATGATCACTGTACAAGTCTACTACTACATAATGACTACTATCATCTCCATAGTTCTCTAACAAATACAGCACTAAATGCTCCCTTGTTTGGGTAAACTAACACGGTTATCTCCCTTTATAAGGAATTACTTCTGCTTAATAAAAATATTATATGAGATTGATACATCAAATGATTATATGGACGGATCACAAAATAAAGATAGAACTATGTATAAAATCTACAGCTGGAAATATCTAAATAAATACTTAACAAACTAACTTTAATATATTTTTTAGAATTATGCATATCAATATCGTGTTCAAAGTTCCCTGAATATCTTCTTGTATAAGCCACTTCAGTGAAGAACTGTGGTACCAATATAAGCAATGGCAATGGTGTTTCCTCGTAGGGTCTGATGCCATTCTTTCAGCTGTAGTGTCTATTGGTCAATTATGATTTGAAGACAATGAACAAAAACACTTAACACATTGACATGTAACTAAACCATGTATACGTGATAAAAACATTGATCAGCAACTAATACTGCGTGTTACACCTTGTCATACTCTATCCGTGTCGCACTATATATACTACATACATAGGTTCTAAATGGCAGTAAGGCTTCTAACTTGTTTACGTTGTCATGGCGATGTCATTAGACATATATATGATGGTCGTTTAATGAGTTTCTTTTTTAAATAAATTCCATTCACTATTTAACATACCTATATACTGTTATATCACATTGTGAAGATTAAAGTATAAAAACAAACCATTTTGATTTCCATTTCTTATCACAGCATTATATTTTCAATAATAGCATTCATTTAAGTTTGACATTTTGATGAAATGGACCATTTTGAAGAACCTGTTAAATACCGGGAAAGTCTTCCCTAAGGTCTAATACTTAGTCAGATTGACAAATGATGTAGTCATATCGGTCATTACACATAGCCGCAGCAGCAACAACAGAAAGTTCAGATTTTACACCACACACAATATACAGTGTATACGAAACGGAGCGAAAGATCAGGAAGACAGAAGTTTTCAAAATGGTCCATGGACAAATGTGATTACAACAGCTTTGTATCCTTACATTTACAGTAAGTTAACATAACATGTTACTCCGAGTCTTAACAGCAAAATGTTGACAGAAAGTGTTGACAGCCTGACGATGACAGTGAACATGGATGTGGCACTACCATGAGGAGAAGAGAGGGGGGCGTGGCATTGGGGGCAGGAAATCCATATTGTGCTGGGACTGGATCTGCTTTAACCCCGTCTCAAATCTGTTGTGGGGAGTCATGAATGAATTTGGTGGAGTCGATGGCCGCTCATTTTCCTGAAAAATAAATCAAAATACTTTAATTCAAAATTGAAATATAAAGCTCTAAATCATTATTTAATTATGATATGATATTTACCACTAATCAACACTTACTCCTTATGTACTATGTCCTTATGACGACCATACCATCTACAGTATAACACTATCTAGCCTCGCTATGGATAGTATAACACCACCTACTGTAACTATGGACAGTATAACACTACCTACTGTAACTATGGACAGTATAACACTACTTACTGTAGCTATGGACAGTATAACACTACATACTGTAACTATGGACAGTATAACACCACCTACTGTAACTATGGACAGTATAACACTACCTACTGTAGCTATGGATAGTATAACACCACCTACTGTAGCTATGGACAGTATAACACTACCTACTGTAACTATGGACAGTATAACACCACCTACTGTAACTATGGACAGTATAACACTACATACTGTAGCTATGGACAGTATAACACTACCTACTGTAACTATGGACAGTATAACACCATATAATGTAGCTATAGACAGTATACCACTACCTACTGTAGCTATGGACAGTATAACACTACCTACTGTAGCTATGGACAGTATAACACTACCTACTGTAGCTATAGACAGTATAACACTACCTACTGTAGCTATGGACAGTATAACACTACCTACTGTAGCTATGGACAGTATAACACTACCTACTGTAGCTATGGACAGTATGACGCTAAATACTGTAACTAAGAGCAATATTACAATCTCACTTCCTATCCCTCTCTACCCTAAAGCCTAAATGATCGTAACCCCAACCTTATGAATCTCCCGACTCTCTACCCTTAAGACAACGTAACTGTTTGTCCTATCCTAACCCCAGTGTCCATGGAAGTTTACCTTTGTTACCCTTGTGTCTAGGAGAATTGAATGCCCTGTCTATACCCAAGTCTATCAAAGCTCATCCTCTACCCTAGAATACAAATAATTGATCCCCATGTAAACCCCAGAGTCCATTAAAGGGACATAGCTCCCTATCAATGAAAGTGTAACACTGCAGACTTTGATCATCCCAAAGTGATTTTACTTGTCATGTTACATATACAGCATAAATCATAAGCAGAAAAGGATTGATCTAGTAAATAAAATTGATAAAAAAGATTAATTCTTGCAAGAAAGAGAAAAGCTCTCAGAAAAAAATATTTTTTAATGCTTTTGATTATTTCTGTGATAGATAAAAAATGAAATGGAAATTCTTTTAAAGGAAAATGTCTTTAAAATCATGTTAATTTATTATGCAAAAGGAAGTCTCTACATAATGTGCATCCTCGGCCCCAGGTGAAAATCACACAATCGCTTATTTACTAAGTGTGATTTTCACCTGAGGCCGAGGATGCATAATGTGTGAAACATTCAGAATAAAGTTTATCTAAATTAAAAAAAGGACATATGATTGATAGCCGGAGTTTGATAAAAGAATAAATCTCCTCAATATTCCTCACAGCATGTATACTAATCTGTTCTCTACGGAATCATTGCATGTTATATGATAAAAGTAAGCAAAAATGATGATACTGTATTGAATCAACATTAAACAAAATCATTTAAAAATGTTACCTTGACCTTCAAATAATGGTAAAATTCTGTCAGTTGAAAATCATACATATCAATCAATGATTTCCTATCTAGAATTTCACTCAACATCTGATAAAACAAAATCCCAATCATACAAAATCAGCTAACAGCAAACCACATCACACACACGGGACAAACCAAACAATATCAAACAATCTCATGATACGGAGCACGGCAAACTTACGGTCAAGGTTAAACTCCAAATCTTATAACAGGCAAATATATAAGGGACCACAGCAAACTAGATCATGTTAGACTCTTCACTATGGAGGATATTACTGCAGTGATATGAGAGCCCTTCTCCCTGCTAATTAAGTTAGAAATAGAGAGAAACAATGGACATCTAGAATTTCTGGGGAGATAAAAAAAAACTGCTTCATATATTAATTTTTTTTAAATAACTGATGACAATTTTAAAGTGAGATTGGGGGAGGGGGGGTCTATTAATGTTTTCACTATTGCAATATTAAGATGAAAACTTGTTAACACACCTAGGGAAGTTCGTGATTTAACTAGTGAAGCGAACAAGTGAAGTGGAACGGCTGTTGAACTCTTGCTGCAAGGGAGATAAGAAAGGTGTCGGTGGTCCAAACCGGATAGTACCAGCCTAAAATAGAAACAAAATGCCAGAGCCTTGTCATTTTGTCACTGACAGAACTTGGACCTGATCAAATGTTTCTCCCTTTGACTGACTGATGAACCAAAACACCGTTGTGTGATATGTTACTGATACTGTAAACAGCAATGGATGTAGATATCATATCATTCACCTTATTAAGATGTATAAATATAAAAAATATAATCTGCAGAATAAAAAAATTCAAGGTAGATAGTTGAATTCCATGATATACGATAGCTGTGTACAGAATTTAAACAAGCAAAGATCAAATGAAGGTGAAAGGTCATTAGTCAAAGGGAGGTAACGTGTGATCAAAGTCCTCATGAAATCAATGTGAACATTTATGTAATTGGTGACACCAAATAATGATACTTAGTGTATGACATCAGTACTGGTTGTGGATTGGGGTTATGTATGGTTGCTAAACTACAAGTTTATGCCATGAATTTAAAGTGCAGAGAAAAGTTCAGATGTTAAGTTATTTCTATAGGTTGGGTACATTACGGTTAAATGTTGTTAAATGTAAATTGAGCATTACCTAATATTAAAATCATGCCAATTATCATGTAGAATTTACATTTCTAATAGCTCAATTAACATTGTGAAGTATGGGATGGTATAACTAGGAAAAGGGACACAGGAGTCACCAAAGTTATAAGGATCACAGGAATGCAGGTGACAGGTCAAAGGAGTACATGGTAACCCAGGCTACGAGGGTCATAGGAGTACATGGTAACCCAGGCTACGAGGGTCATAGTAGTACATGGTAACCCAGGCTACGAGGGTCATAGGAGTACATGGTAACCAATGCTACGAGGGTCATAGGAGTACATGGTAAATAAGGCTACAAGGGTCATAGGAGTACATGGTAACCCAGGCTACGAGGGTCATAGGAGTACATGGTAACCCAGGCTACGAGGGTCATAGGAGTACATGGTAACCAATGCTACGAGGGTCAAAGGAGTACATCGTAACCCAGGCTACGAGGGTCATAGGAGTACATGGTAACCCAGGCTACGAGGGTCATAGGAGTACATGGTAACCCAGGCTACGAGGGTCATAGGAGTACATGGTAACCAATGCTACGAGGGTCAAAGGAGTACATCGTAACCCAGGCTACGAGGGTCAAAGGAGTACATGGTAACCCAGGCTACGAGGGTCATAGTAGTACATGGTAACCAATGCTACGAGGGTCATAGGAGTACATGGTAACCCAGGCTACGAGGGTCATAGGAGTACATGGTAACCCAGGCTACGAGGGTCATAGGAGTACATGGTAACCCAGGCTACGAGGGTCATAGGAGTACATGGTAACCCAGGCTACGAGGGTCATAGGAGTACATGGTAACCCAGGCTACGAGGGTCATAGGAGTACATGGTAACCAATGCTACGAGGGTCAAAGGAGTACATCGTAACCCAGGCTACGAGGGTCAAAGGAGTACATGGTAACACAGGCTACGAGGGTCATAGTAGTACATGGTAACCAATGCTACGAGGGTCATAGGAGTACATGGTAACCCAGGCTACGAGGGTCATAGGAGTACATGGTAACCAATGCTACGAGGGTCAAAGGAGTACATCGTAACCCAGGCTACGAGGGTCAAAGGAGTACATCGTAACCCAGGCTACGAGGGTCATAGGAGTACATGGTAACCAAGGCTACGAGGGTCATAGGAGTACATGGTAACCCAGGCTACGAGGGTCAAAGGAGTACATGGTAACCCAGGCTACGAGGGTCATAGTAGTACATGGTAACCAATGCTACGAGGGTCATAGGAGTACATGGTAACCAAGGTTACAAGGATCATAGGAGTACATGGTAACTAAGGCTACAAGGGTCATAGGAACACATGGTAACCAAGGCTACATTTTACAAGGATCACAGGAATGCAGGGTAAAGTCAATGGAGACCATGGTAACCAAAACTACAATGGTCAACTACATTGATGTACAGGGTAATCCAGGGTCATTTGAGTACATAACTAAGGCTACAAGGGTCACAGAAATACATGGTACCCAAGACTACAAGAGTCACAGGAGTACAGGGTAACCATGACTACAAGAGTCACAGGAGTACAGGGTAACCATGACTACAAGAGTCACAGGAGTACAGGGTAACCATGACTACAAGAGTCACAGGAGTACAGGGTAACCATGACTACAAGAGTTACAGGAGTAAATGGTAACCAAATCTAAGGATCCCAGGCATATTCATGGCTGGGAGTAATGTAACTATGGTTGCAAAGAACACATGGTGAATCATATGGTAGAATGCAAGGTTATAACAGGACAACATGGAAATAAAGAATGACTATTGTTACAATAGATAGTGGGGTGTGACATATTACAATGGACAGTGGATTATGGCATAACCGAGGTTGCAATGGACAGGGGAGTACTGACATTGCCAAGATTAAAAGGGACTTGGGAGTACAGGGTAATTAAGGTTGTGAAGGAATGGAGAAGTATCATGTAACTAAAGCTACAAGTATAACAGAGTACAATATTAACAACTAGGGCTACCAAGGACACGGAACAGGGTAACCAGGCTACAGGGGACCACGTAGTACCCAGTAACCAAGGTTACAGGACATATAAATTAAACATTCAAGAAAATGATAAACAAATGTAATATTAAGGTATAATAGTGGTGAAAGCTTGTCAACTATATAATCCAACCTACTGTGGTGCTACTACAAGATATATCTAACCATCTTGACCTTTCTAAAATGTGAAACATAACTATGGCTCTAGGTAACCATAGCAATATACCTAATCCCATAAATCTAAGACAAAGTTAGTCACAATATGATCATAGATTTGATTGACAATGCACACTTTTCTAATAAACACACAAGTCATGCATGTGTTTGTTAGGGTAATCACACATCCAGGTTGTCAAGGTTATGGGGTTATGTGGCTAGATCAGGTTGTCAAGGTTACGGGGTTACAAGTCTAGATATAGTGTAACTGTTTACAGTGTGAATCAGTGCTCAGGTGCAGAAGCCAACAGGAAATTCAGGAAACTGGTCTGTGACCTCTGAAAGTGTGGTAAAACAAAGGATCTTACAAAAGGTTACCATGGAAACCATAAACAATTACCATTTAGGTGTTCACTGACTATTTTTTATTGTTAACACATTACTATTCCATGTGGCCAACATTTTGTGTTTTTGCTGTGTGTTGTGTTATGTAGAGTATGTATTTACAATGGGGTATTAAATAATGTATCTAGTTTTTGTTGCTATAAAAATTCATTGGTGAAACCTACACAATCAATATACATGTACACATAAAGCTTGCTATTCTGCTTTTATGAATATATTTTTCCCTGCAAAGTCTGTTCTTCATTTTAAACAGAAGCCTTTTTTATCACAGAATTATTTTTCTCTCCACCAATTGATTTTTAAAATTTAATCACATTGTCACAGAAATGAAAAGGAAACAATAGACGTTGTGTTTCCAGTGTTGTTACTGTATGGTATTCAGTCGGGTTGTATCAAACAGTTTTCTTTGTTTTATTTTCAGGCCGCAGTATAACCCAGATCTAGTTTTGTGTCGGTGACAAACTCAGTGAATGGCATGCTAAAACACTCTGTGTGGTGCTACTTAGTACCGTATACGACTGTACCGTGACAATGTCCGGCATTGCTATATCAAGCAAAACTCACAGTCTTTCTATTTCTTGAGGAGTTGTTCCAAAATGACTGAGGATAAATTTAGCACAATTAAATAATATCATACATGTAGACCTATAATAGTTACACAGTAGAACATTGATTTGTCTCCAGGAACAATATACATGTACAGCAGGTTCAGCAAACCTTACTTTCTCTGACAACATAAGATTTTAATAAGAATCCATTTTGTTGCTGACTTTAGGCAGTACAGATCCAGTAGACCACCTTCTGTAGTAACCATGGACACCATCAAGTTACCATGAACACCATCAAGTTACCATGGAAACCACAGTTCAGCACTGTATCCTTGCAGAATAGAATGTCAGGAACAACTCCAGGAGTGTCTCTTTACTTTTGTTTACTTTCAGAATTTAGCTCATCATTTCAAAGCAAAAACCTTTTGGATTATTTTGAATAAAGATGTAAAATTTTGTCAATAAAGCAAAATGGTCCAAAACAACACATCACCTCACAGAAAATATAAAATATGGTTTAACCGCAAACATCAAATCGCTAGTTTTGTCAAATTCTGCAAGGATAGCACACTGATAAATAAACAAATCCACTTTCAAGCTGAACCCAACATCACCAGTGCTACAGAAATATATATACTTTAGAGGAACTCATCGAACTCTTCAATGGATTACAGCTTCTGATAGCCTCTTCCAAATACAGCAGATCTACAGCATTCCGAGTTCCTTCAAACTGAACTCCGCTTCATAAGTTTGAAGGCTTATTGTATGGGTTAAGACAGTTTAGAGATTGTGGAAGTGACGAAGTTAATGCTGTATACTAGGAAATTGTCACTACAGTTCACATTTTACTGTTTTTGATGGTAGGATCTGCTCACTAGGTGAAGTGGTAAAAGTCCAACAAGAAAAAAATATATAGATTTTAAAGGTTAATATTACACTGGGTAAAAATTCCCTGTATACAGCAGTTATGTTACAGTTCAGAAAGGAAACTTAGGGTTTTAGTAAACCAGAAAATTCAATAAGGAATCAAAGAGTTTTAGTACATATGTAACCAAGAAAATTTAAAAGGAGTCTAAGAGTTAAGATAACCCAGATAATAACCCAGACTTGAATTTTATTTCCCCAGGGAATAGGAAGTGACATCATACAGACATGCTATGATTAACATGCAACATGCAAGGATAGTTCAAGTTACATATATATTTCCTATAGCATCATATGACAAGTCATCGATATTAATGACAATACAATAAGGTTTTCCACAATGTTGTACAACAAGTGTGACACAAAAACTGTCTAATATATCAATTTTTCACATAAGCACATTGTTATAGTGAAAATGTGACCAGCCACTTGACATACAATTACTAAATTGAATCCATGAAGCCAAGAGGACATACAGTGTATGACAAAAATAGAATTGTGGCAAAAATTGTGACATTTTTTTATGTTACGATACCTATAATATTCTATTGGAAATGTTAATTCACAATTTTAGATCAAAATTTACCACAATTTTCAAACTACATGCTGTAAATTAAACACCAATCAAGAGGATTCCATCAAGATCACCTACCGATTGTTTAGACATGTTTGTGTTTCCGCGAGTCATCTGGTTTGGTGAAAATTTGCGCAGTGGTGCACTTCCCATCTTTTGAGCTGCTGCTCCTGCATAAGGTTGACCTAAACAACACATACATTATACACATGTTGTTACATATCTTAATGCTTATACACCTATCTCATTGTGATATCAAAGGAAGGCTCCTGTGTCGTTTTTTGACAAAATGAAAATTCTTCAACTCATATTCCTTGATGAGAAGAGTGAGGTACTTTTCCATTTTCCAAAGTTCAAATTTTGTAAGCATACTGTAATTAAACTTTCTGCCCTGCTTAAATTCTTTCCCTCCTCTCAAAACATCACCAAATCCACCACAAGCAGTGAAGCTGTGTTCACTCAAAAGATAGACAACGCAAACTGACAATATTGGTGTGAATGGCTAACCCATTCAGAGTTGCTGAACTTTTTCAATATCAAACTTCAATTATCAAATTTATTAGAAAATGTTACAAAATATCACATACAAGAAACTTTTAAAGGCACATGGATGTGATGAGCTCTCACCTGGGACGGGATCTGGACGTGTGGTCTGTGACCGAGACTGGCGGTTCAATGTACTGTTATCATTGCCGTATGTTAGAGGTCGTGCTTGTCCAGAATGAGGATGAGACTCTCGGCCAGGACTTATACCATGGGGATGTTTTTGTGGGACCAGTGTTGGTGGAGCCTGCTTCTCTCTGCGTAAGTAAACGGGATCTGGTCGCGGTTCGTTGATGTTAACAGTCATATCTGTTAAACTTTCCTGGTCGGCATTCATGACTGGCTCTGTGTTTTCTATGATCAAAGTAAATAATTTTCATGAAAAAGTATTCCTTCCAATTAAAGGGAAATTTTAAAAGTTCAAAAACTTTCCTGGTTTCTGCTGGACTGACAGGTTAGGAGTACTTGATTTAAGTCTAAGATACTGGTATTTATCTATACAGCTGTGTAGACTGGAGATTGTTTTTTTTGTTAGGGGCTTATATCCTTACGACAGTTAAGGTCAATAAAGACCGCGTGTATGGATACTGGGCGAAAGGACCAATCAGGGGCCCTGGTCCTACCACACTGTAGTGTTATATTGTGGATGGGATAGCGTGACACTCCATTAGTAATGTCAAGTAAAAACCTTTTTTTTATTACTTATGTTTAATAAATCATTTTCAGCTATTTGATTAAAGGAAATTAAGAGTTCGCATTCTGAGCTGATAAATATATATCAAACAAATATTATCTATGGAGGAAATCTGGTACCCACCTTGATAGTCGTCTAAGTCTGAGTTTGGTCGTGTATCTTCAAACGCGTTTCTGGTGAATCTGTGTGCAGCTGTAGTCCATGCAATAGCCTACAATGTAAACAATGATGTGAACAATGTAAACAATGAAAGTCTATAATGCAAACAATGAACTTCTACAATGTAAACAATGAAATTCTACTGTAAACAATGAAATTCTACAATGTAAGTAATGAAATTTTACAATGTAAACAATGAAATTCTACATTGTAACCAATGAAATTCTACAATGTAAGCAATGAAATTTCACAATGTAAACAATGAAATTCTACAATGTAAACAATGATGTGAACAATGTAAACAATGGAAGTCTATAATGCATAAAATGAACTTCTACAATGTAAACAATGAAATTCTACATTGTATACAATGCAGGTCTACAATGTAAACAATGAAATTCTACACTGTTACCATGAAATTCTACAATATAAATAACAGTGATAATGCTGACATAATAACGACTCTTTTTCTCTCACTCATTCAGTATACTTCATGTAACTCCAATTTGATCAAATGAGGGCAAAATATGAACAAAAAGATGCATTTGTATGGACCAAAGAAAAAGTATACATGACTCAGACCAGGTGTTCCAGAAGAGGAAGCTCCTTCTACTTTACTGGTGACACCCACCATACAAATCTAGGTCACGACAACACCCACCATACAAATCTAGGTTACGACAACACCCACCATACAAATCTAGGTCGCGAAAACACCCACCATACAAATCTAGGTTACGACAACACCCACCATACAAATCTTGGTCATGACAACACGCACTATACAAATCTTGGTCACGACAACACCCACCATACAAATCTTGGTCAAGACAACACCAACCATACAAATCTAGGTCAAGATAACACCCATCATACAAATCTAGGTCACGACAACACCCACCATACAATCTAGGTTACGACAACACCCACCATACAAATCTTGGTCAACACGCACCATACAAATCTTAGTCACGACAACACCCACCATACAAATCTTGGTCAAGACAACACCAACCATACAAATCTAGGTCAAGACAACACCTACCATACAGATCTAGGTCAAATTTGAAATAAGTCACAATGACACCACTGGTCAAATCAACAAGAATGAAACAAGTCTGACTTTTGTCGCACAAGGAAAAAGTTTCCTAATGAGAACACATTATCCATCAAAATTCCATTACATAGTTCAGTTTTGAGAAACCTCGTGGACTAAAACTGTTTGAGGACCTACCTGGCCGTTAGGTTTACAGAGGATGGTGGTACATTCGGGCCCAGTGCCCCACTTGCTTTGCTCCTTCCACACGTAGTCTGTTGGGGGTTGGTGTAGGATGGCCTCGTTACTTCCTGACCACACAGTGATGGTGGACTGTTTGGGGAATTTGGCGCGTGAAGGGAATCTGTATACAGCTACTGGGTGTCCTCCGACATTCTGTTGGATCATAAACCCTCCAAACTCTGCCTCCTAGATATACAAAATATAGTCATCAGTAATATGTCCACATAATAATAACACAATATCATTTTTTTTGCTTCACAATGGACATCAGCCAATATAAAAGCAATAGAGTAAAACTGTAACTACAGTCATTTCTTCTATTGCTGTACATAATAATGTATCATTCTAAGACCAATATCTATATTTGTATTGAGATATAATGTAAGTAATTTTCTAGGTATTTTTAATTCAATTTACACCTATATTTCTACAACCCTTAAATTTCATCAAATTTATTTGAATTCTGGAGTTTTTAATTAAATAATGAAATATGTTTTGATATTCAGCTAATTTAGTATATACAAGCAATGAAATATGTTTTAAAATTTAGCTAACTGATCATAAAGTCTGTTATACAAACCAACTAAGCCAGGTATACAGGCTGTTGAGTAACTGTTCTCAGAGTAACTGTTTGACTGTGACGGCAGTCTATCATACAATATGGCCACAGATTGTAGCACTATTGTTTGAGACAATAGATAAGTCTACAATCCATTATGAAACGTTAAAGGGAAGAAATTGCATGAATTGTGGATTTAACCTGTCAGATTGAAAATAGCAGGTGTGCTTTGTGTACAGGTAATAAAATATGACAAGGTTTAGGAATAGACAGCACTGTTATAACATTGGTCTCTTAACAGAATAGCACACCAGATATGGAGGTGTCTAAATTAACTGCCAAGTAAATATACATCCAGGGTAGACAAAATAATGAACCACACATCCAGGGTAGACAAAATAATGTACCACAAATACAGGGTAGTCCAAATAATGTACCTCACATACAGGGTAGTCCAAATAATGTACCACACATACAGGGTAGTCCAAATAATGTACCACACATACAGGGTAGTCCAAATAATGTACCACACATACAGGGTAGTCCAAATAATGTACCTCACATACAGGGTAATCCAGATAATGTACCTCACATACAGGGTATAAAAAATAATGTACCACACATACAGGGTAGTCCAAATAATGTACCACATATACAGGGTAGTCCAAATAATGTACCACACATACAGGGTAGTCCAAATAATGTACCACACATACAGGGTATAAAAAATAATGTACCACACATACAGGGTATTCCAAATAATGTACCTCACATACAGGGTAGTCCAAATAATGTACCACACATACAGGGTAGTCCAAATAATGTACCTCACATACAGGGTAGTCCAAATAATGTACCTCACATACAGGGTAGTCCAAATAATGTACCTCACATACAGGGTAGTCCAGATAATGTACCACACATACAGGGTAGTCCAGATAATGTACCACACATACAGGGTAGTCCAAATAATGTACCTCACATACAGGGTAGTCCAAATAATGTACCACACATACAGGGTAGTCCAAATAATGTACCTCACATACAGGGTAGTCCAAATAATGTACCTCACATACATTACAGGGTAGTCCAAATAATGTACCACACATACAGGGTAGTCCAAATAATGTACCTCACATACAGGGTAGTCCAGATAATGTACCTCACATACAGGGTAGTCCAAATAATGTACCACACATACAGGGTAGACGAAATAATGAACCACACATACAGGGTAGTCCAAATAATGAACCACACATACAGGGTATAAAAAATAATGTACCACACATACAGGGTAGTCCAAATAATGTACTACACATACAGGGTAGTCCAAATAATGTACCACACATACAGGGTAGTCCAAATAATGTACCACACATACAGGGTAGTCCAAATAATGTACCACACATACAGGGTAGTCCAGATAATGTACCACACATACAGGGTAGTCCAAATAATGTACCTCACATACAGGGTTGTCCAAATAATGTACCACACATACAGGGTAGACAAAATAATGTACCACACATACAGGGTAGACAAAATAATGTATCACATATACAGGGTAGACAAAATAATGTACCTCACATACAGGGTAGTCCAAATAATGTACCACACATACAGGGTAGTCCAAATAATGTACCA
The DNA here is from genome assembly GCF_902652985.1 of Pecten maximus. NCBI lineage: Eukaryota > Metazoa > Mollusca > Bivalvia > Pectinida > Pectinidae > Pecten > Pecten maximus. The sequence continues at coordinate 36,043,475 of NC_047024.1, read as the reverse complement.
GTACCACATATATATACGTGATAGTCAAATGAGCTTTTTTGAAGTTTTACTTCTATGAAAAATGAAAGTTTTTCCTTTGATATAAACACACATATTTTTTCTGTTGAACATTTTTTCTTTGTGAACTCTCAACATACCATTTCCTTCTAAATCTACACCTATCTCTCCGTAATGATATCCAGGAGGTGTAACAATGTCACCTGGATTACCACCGACTTAAATGTTTCCATGCCCTCAATAACAGGTACCGCTGATGCTTCACATGTCAGATAACATATACATTTTGTGTGTTCGAGACACATATTGGATATTTAATCTGAATTTTATTGCAGATTTATTTAAATTACATGGACCGACAAATGCCATTAGTTTACAAGTATTATTTAAATCTAGCGTTTTATCAAGCCAACAATCTCAATACTGTACTTGTAACAACAGGATCACCCAAAACCAATGTCTAATTTAATGACTTGTACAGTACCTTAAATTTGGTCTATCATGTAATTAAAATTCACTTCTCAGAAAATTTAATTAAATTGCATTTTTCACTTTATTTGTAATTATTAACCATTGACAATGACATTATAAAACTATGAATATAAACTTGGTTTCATTAAGTCACATATTATAGCATATCCAGAAGATGTTTCATAAAAACACATTAAAAAAATTAAGTAAGAAAAAAATATATATATATATTAGTCCATTTTTAGTATCTTACGATTTGTGTTGAGTTACAAAAATCTTCAATATTCTACCAAAACAACAAAGAAAAACTTAGTTGCATTAGCTTTTCATTCATGGCCTCTAATTCAAATGTTCACACGCTAACTATAAAAGTTTGTCTGTACTCTGTATAGTAAGACAATACTTTATCACAAACAAAGCATATTAATTAATATCTGTCAAAGCATGTGTCCATTTTGTCAAAAACCCTAAGATACAATACAGATAGGATTCCTATTGTACTCTGGGAAGTTCACACCTGTACCCAACACTTACCTGCTCCGAGTCGTTGGACAGCCGGATGTACTTGCCCTCCTGGTTCACCTCAAGGATCTTGATGTCTCCTATGGCACTGTCAATGTGATAATCCATGAAGAAGGTATAAGTCACAATAAACACAAATCTCGTTAACACACTTATAACATCAGGACATGGTTTTTACCTGTAGTTTGAGTTTTTTCCTCGTGGTAGTATCAAGTCACTATGTGAAGTGGTATAGGTAGTGTGTATACATACAGCTGGTTTCTATGTAAACTTGTCGGTATTGATTTACCTGTCGAGTACAATGATCACCTATCACCAATACCACTGGCCAGTTTAATACTTAAACAATTGCTGTATATGGTAACACAGGGATAAAACTCCAATGATTTAGTAATCGTAATGTCATTCAAATTCTGAAGGTCTTATGCACGGATCAAGGTACCATTGAGCCTCGTACGACCCAGTCGTCACACATAGTGGCAATCATAGGTACTCCAAACAGATTTACCGTAAATGCTATAGATTTTTGATAAGCCTATTCTAATCATCAGAGATTTGAACTAACATTTATATCATTATTGTTAAATATCGTTTTTAAGACATCTTACACCAGAAACACCAAAATCCAACTCCTAAGCAATCTAGTATCTTGTGTTCACTTATTTTTGTTCAAACTTGGAAAATTTCAACCAATGTTTTCATATACAGAGGAATTTGCTTATTTGCTTGTGATTTTTTTCAGGTGAAAATATGCAAATAAGCAGAGTATGCAAAAAGGCTGATTTGAGGTTTGGCTCATTCCTAGACACATGTGTATCATCCAATATATAAACTTGTCCTTACAAAAAGAACATATGGACGTTTTCTCTATACAAAATGCAATAATGCGTCTATGTATGTCTCCCAAAGCCTGTCTGTCTATCTGTTTGTCCGTCCGTCTAGTACAGTTTGTCCGTCTGTCTAGTACAGATAATAACTGTTTCATTGATTTGTGTCAATTCTTGCTGTAAGAAACAGAGTAACAGCCTCCTCCACACCTATGTAGATATACACGTACTTAATGGTCATATCTTTTCACAGTAAACATAAAACAATTTGATCTCATGAATATTGACAACTGGTATCACAGTTATGACAACAATGGCTAACGTATAAATTGATATGAACAAGCTATTGTTGGTGTTTGTTGACAATCACTCAACACATTAAATAACATGTCCATACAGAACACTTAGTGACATCACAACTGACATTGCACCACGAGAACTTTCACTGAGAGTTAGACACAGTATCAAACCGAGAAGTAAAGAGTTAGACACAGTATCAAACCGAGAAGTAAAGAGTCAGACACAGTATCAAACAGAGAAATAAAGAGTCAGACACAGTATCAATCTGAGAAGTAAAGAGTCAGACACAGAATCAAACCGAGAAGTAAAGAGTCAGACACAGTATCAATCCGAGAAGTAAAGAGTCAGACACAGTATCAAACAGAGAAGTAAAGAGTCAGACACAGTATCAAACCGAGAAGTAAAGAGTCAGACACAGTATCAAACAGAGAAGTAAAGAGTCAGACACAGTATCAAACAGAGAAGTAAAGAGTCGGACACAGTATCAAACTGAGAAATAAAGAGTCAGACACAGTATCACACAGAGAAGTAAAGAGTCAGATGCAGTATTAACACCAGAACCAAAATCTAACTCAGGCAGCATGGCTATATTATTCACTTAGGTCAAATACTGTATTGAGATTAAATGTTAGAAATCTCAATAAAACTGAATTTGAACTGTACACTGTAAAATGGTACAAACAAATGAAAAATTAGAAAAGAAAATAGGTTATAAAAATAAGTTCTCTAAATAAAAAAAATTGCAAAAGATTGAAACTGCCTTCAATGATTATGGCTCAAAGAAACTAAATTGATGTTCACATTCAGTCATAGACAGTAATGTGTAGGTATCACATAATGTCTATTTTTTATATCAAAGCTAGTAAACCTTTACCACAATGTAATATCTGTGGCCCGAGCTATGTCTCAAACAAGGTTTATGTACAGGGAGTAGAAAGTATACAGCTTAGTGTAAATACTTTAATCAGCTAATCTCCACCAGCCACTGTCCGGGTCAGACTATAAGTACAGCAAATCATTTACCATGTTGATACCAAACCGAAATACCAATATGGAATGTATGGGTGCTTAGCAATGACAACAGACTTTCTGATAAATGAAAGTAAGAAAATGATGACTTGGCCGGCCGGCACACCTAAAGGCACGATGTCTGACTGTATTAACCTTATTAACTTTTGTGACATAAAACCATATAACTGGTCCAATATAATGGGCCATAACTATACAGTCTTGGTAGATGAAATAGTATAGGAGATATACCCAGACAATGTTACCCATGGAGAATAAAGGGCAATTACTCTGCTTTTAGGGGAGTACAATTATACAACAGTCCAGGAAAAAAAAGTCTCAAAATAATGCGACCCAAATTGGAGAATATTTCTAAAATCTAATTTCTGATATCTGTCTTGTTAGTGTAACATCTAGTAATTGGCACACGTCAGAAGACTTATATCCGAATCAGGTTTAAAGATTGCGATCAGTGTAAGATGATATACATATGGTATTCCAATCCTGACCCGTTACAGAGTAACCAGATACAGGGATCTCTAGATAAGGACTGATCTTAATTAAAACTTTTAATGGCGATCTACATTAGATTTAATAAAAACAATACAGCTTAACAGATGTGACCACTACTGTCCAGGATTGTTCTGTAAACTGTATTTATCCTCAAATAAGACCTCCCCTAGTTTAAAAGTTTAGTGATATATTTATCCTCAAATAAGACCTCCCCTAGTTTAAAAGTTTAGTGATATATTTATCCTCAAATAAGCCCCCTCCCCTAGTGTGAAAGTTTTGTACCATATGTTTCCTCAAATAAGCCCCCTTCCCTAGTGTAAAAGTTTAGTACCATATTTATCCTCAAATAAGCCCCCTCCCCTAGTGTAAAAGTTTAGTACCATATTTATCCTTAAATAAGCCCCCTCCCCTAGTGTAAAAGTTTAGTACCATATTTATCCTCAAATAAGCCCCCTCCCCATGTATAAAAGTTTTGTACCACATTTATCCTCAAATAAGCCCCCTCCCCTAGTGTAAAAGTTTAGTACCATATTTATCCTCAAATAAGCCCCCTCCCCTAGTGTAAAAGTTTAGTACCATATTTATCCTCAAATAAGCCCCCTCCCCTAGTGTAAAATTGTAATATTTAAGGTTGGGAAAGGCTTATTTGTGAACCATTTTAGCTTATACTATTTCAAAATTGATGATCCTGCAAAAATGAAGAATGGCACTTACTTGTACAGGGCAGGGATTTATTTTCAAATAAATACTGTATGTAGATTATCAGATCATACCTGACACAGACCTGACCAGTGATCTAGTTTTTATTCTGCTGATTATTGAAGCCATAAAAGAAACAAACTATTCTATTTCTTAGTAGAATATATTTATATATATAAGCATATCAAATCATAAATACATGTGATATATAAACTAAATAAAAAAAAAAATATTATGATAAAACTGTTAATAGAAATGTTTGGGGACCTTTAACTGTAAATTAGAGCTCATGCATCATGGTGAAGAAAGTGTACCGTGTTGTTTATGTGAACAGAAGCCTGCAGTGTCACACTAGTATCACGATGATTATAGAGATGTTTATATGAGAGTATGGGGGATCCAGGGGTGTAGGATCTACACCATACCAACATCTCCCAGGCAGTTGGTAAAAATCAACAAAGTCATGTTGAAAAAATATTGGGAAAAGGGCAGGAAACAGTGTCATGCCAGACATCAGGTGTACAAGATGTAAACTCAGAAAGAAGGTGGAGAAATCTTCTCTGAAAGTTTTAATCATTTTTCAAATTACATGTAATTTATTTATGTTCATATTCGCGAAGTGATTGTGTTTGTGATACCATGGATATGTAGATGTTTAATGTCACCAATACCATGGATATGTACATGTTTAATGTCACCAATACCAAGGATATGTGGATGTTTAATGTCACCAATAACAAGGATATGTAGATGTTTAATGTCACCAATACCATGGATATGTAGATGTTTAATGTCACCAATAACAAGGATATGTAGATGTTTAATGTCAACATTTACAAGGATATGTAGATGTTTAATGTCACCAATACCATGGATATGTAGATGTTTAATGTCACCAATAACACGGATATGTAGATGTTTAATGTCACCAATAACACGGATATGTAGATGTTTAATGTCAACATTTACAAGGATATGTGGATGTTTAATGTCACCAATACCATGGATATGTAGATGTTTAATGTCACCAATAACAAGGATATGTACATGTTTAATGTCACCAATACCATGGATATGTAGATGTTTAATGTCAACATTTACAAGGATATGTAGATGTTTAATGTCAACATTTACAAGGATATGTAGATGTTTAATGTCACCAATACCATGGATATGTACATGTTTAATGTCACCAATACCATGGATATGTAGATGTTTAATGTCAACATTTACAAGGATATGTAGATGTTTAATGTAACCAATACCATGGATATGTAGATGTTTAATGTCACCAATACCATGGATATGTACATGTTTAATGTCACCAATACCATGGATATGTAGATGTTTAATGTCAACATTTACAAGGATATGTAGATGTTTAATGTCACCAATACCATGGATATGTACATGTTTAATGTCACCAATACCATGGATATGTAGATGTTTAATGTCACCAATAACAAGGATATGTAGATGTTTAATATCACCAATACCATGGATATGTGGATGTTTAATGTCACCAATACCATGGATATGTAGATGTTTAATGTCACCAATACCATGGATATGTACATGTTTAATGTCAACATTTATAAGGATACATTTGTACATGGTTGTATGTGAATCTGACAGCTGATGCAGTTTAATGGTGTTTCTTGTTTGTAAAAGTCAAATATGGGAATAATGCAGACAAATAAACTAATTTGTTGATTTTTGTGAAAATGTAAGGTACATATACAGTGTATGTTTTTTACTAAATACAGTATTGCATAATTGGATAATTCCTGGCAAAACAAAGCTCTAGAAACCATGTCCCAGTACGCAAAATATCCTACTCCCTACATACACTAAATATGACATATTGTGTCTAGCCTTTGTTTGTTAATATCTTAGGTATAAATATAGATATATTTTTGTCAAAGAAAACCTGCTCACCAATACATGGTTTGATAAATATCTCACAATACATTGTGTTAATCCTCATGAGTTACTTCCCTTTGCCCTGTGTATCTCAACATGCTTATATTCAATTGTTTTAATGGTCAATGAAGTTCATGCGTATAATACAAGCTTACATAAAATGATTTTATATGTAGTTCATCATGAAAAAATGTTGAGTTTAAAGTTACATTTAATATTAGTTTCAAAGATTTCAATTCCATGATTTTACTTTTGATAAATTTCCTGAAAATGTTATTCTAAACATTAAATAATCAGCTGAATTTCTTTCTCAAAGAAAAATTCATGTGGATTTTACATGGATTTAAGAGTGATTTGATTGAAAATATTTTTCCCAAAAGAATCTAGAACTACTGTGCAAATATTTTGTTTCCTACAAATGCCATTGATGACAGATCTTGTTTATTATCCCAAACATTTTTCATCTGCATGTTTGCCAGAGATAAGTTAGATATACAGGGTTTTATCAGCTGTTGTATCCAGTGTTACTGACCAGTAACAGTAGAATTACAGTAAGTACAGCATGCACAGGTTAATGATTGGTATACAGGTGGCGTGCAGTGGTGGACAAGTTTGACCACTCCTTACCTGGCGTAGTAGTACTGTTCACCACACAATTTGCGTTTTAACTTGCCCTTCTTTGCTTTCTTACCCTCACTGCGAGATAGATAAATGCCGTCAAATTCATATTACAAATACATCGTCTTTTTAATTCCTTTTCTTAAATTTTTCTTTTAGTTCTAAAATTTTGATAACATTTGTAGGTTTTGAACAGACTGATATAACAAGTAAACAGTACAACACAACAATCAACAAGTGAGAACAAATCTACTACATTATATATACAGGAGTCTGTCTGGGGGGTAATTCTGTGTATGGTGTAAACATAAGAGTGATAACATCTAAATATAAAATTATCATAACTGAGAGGAACACATGTTGATAATGAAATGTTTAGAGGTGGAGGGAGGAGTATAACACAATAAGCAATGGTTGTACAGAGGCATCAACAAAGCAGAAATATCTCTTTTATTCAAAGCAAAATCAAATCATTTGTTAATGATCAGTGTTGCCCTTAAAACCTTGTACACAAACACAGAATATAGGAATGACAGTAAAGAGAATTTTATTTTCATTACATATATTTTCTTGATCTTAATATATTTAAAATCTCTCATGAATATTTATGATTTATTATATTATTTGTCATAAATGTGTTAGGCTCCATGAATTTCAGCATCAAATGATGTGTCAGGCCTAGGAAAATTAAAGCACAAAATCAAGTAAAAGAAAAAAAAACACAACAGATTTTGTTCGTTGCTGATGGTAAAAAAATTAGTAAATATAAAGGATAAATTGACTATACAACAGGATAAAGAACGTGTAGATGTACCTAAACGTAAATGTGTTGTCGGGAGACTCGCACTCCGGGAGTCCTACACTTTCACTTCTGCTGCAAATTTGTAAAAAATTGCAACAAATTCAAGCTATTTATGTCTTTAATATACACATACTAGCCTTATCAAAGAATTTACATTACAAGAAGAGAACCAGCAGGGTTTCTTACAGTTTAAAGGTTTTATCAAAATGTTTAACTGAATTAATTGTTTCCTTTACAAAAATTATTTTTATTGATTTTGTCTCATTCCTCTATAAATCATGAATCCTGTTTCATTGAACACTTTTTGTGACACCATTTATGTAGGTATTTCATTTTGTATCAATATCTATATGTCCGTGTCATTAACATAAAGAGATATCTACAACCATACCATTATAGACACTACCGGAATACATAGGACATGTTACAGATACCTACGATGGCCCATTATTATCTACAAGACACAGATGATAAGCCCATGCCTGTTAATAAGCCCACCTCTTCTTAAACAAATTTTACAGATAGGATTTTATGTCTTGAGCTAGACATCAACCATAATTTGGGTTAAAATTGACATAAAACCTAGAAATACCACCTAAAATAATAATAGGATTTATGAAAATGTTGTAGCTGAAATTTCCACCGAGGGAAAGCATCAGTCGCAGAAAACTCATAGCTTTTCAGCTAACACATATTCACTAAACCAGAGGTCTGGGCTGACCACAAGTAGACAGTCAGATTGATGGACATAGTTGATCAAGTGTTACAGGTAATATCAGATGTGATTGGTAAAGTCAGCTCACCTGGAGGTGGAGGTATTATAATCGTGGTATGTCGACGTTGGTTGTCGTTCAGTGGGACTACTTTTTGGGCGTACTTGTGTGTAAAGTGTCTCTCGTGTAAGATCACGGAACATTTCATCAAAGTAGTCCTTTCCTTGACCAAGACTGGCCGGTACAAGGCCTGCTGCTGTGATTCTACCCTGGCCGGAGGCTGAAGGCACAAAAGATAAATCATGATTTGTGAATCTACATCCATTCTCACATCCAACATGAATTCTACTCTATCAAATGGACCAGTGTTAGGATTAATTCTGTTATTCAAAAAGATCATATTAAATACTTTTTCTGAAAATTTACATTTTGCTTCAAATGATAATAATGCACACAGATGAAAAATATAAATCAACTTAATCAGATCTTAGATAAGAAAATCTGACTGGTAACCTCATAGTGAATAAAACCTGTCTAACAGCACTAGAATATTTGGTTTTTACAGTTGTTAGTAAATAACATCCTCTACAGTGTATATTCATTAATGCATACATTTAGTTTATAGCAGTTATCTCCCCTACATCAATGTTCTGACAGTATTCAATGAACTATCTTCCCTCCATTAACCTTGTTTTATGGCAGTCTACAGTGAATTATCTCCCCTCCATTAACCTTGTTTTCTGACAGTATTCAATGAATTATCTCCCCTCCATTAAATTTGTTTTCTGCCAGTATACAGTGAACTATCTGCTCTCCATTAAATTTGTTTTCTGACAGTATCCAATGAATTATCTCCCCTCCATTAACCTTGTTTTCTGACAGTATTCAATAAATTTTCTCCCCTTGTTAACATTGTTTTTTGACAGTATTCAATTAATTTTTCCCCTCAATTAACCATGTTATCTGACAGTATTCAATGAATTATCTCCCCTCCATTAACCATGTTATCTGACAGTATTCAATGAATTATCTCCCCTCCATTAACCATGTTATCTGACAGTCTACAGTGAATTATCTCCCCTCCATTAACCATGTTATCTGACAGTCTACAGTGAATTATCTCCCCTCCATTAACCTTGTTATCTGACAGTCTACAGTGAATTATCTCCCCTCCATTAACCATGTTATCTGACAGTCTACAGTGAATTATCTCCCCTCAATTAACCATGTTATCTGACAGTCTACAGTGAATTATCTCCCTCCATAAAAGTTGTTTCTTGACAGTATTTAGTGAATACCTCAATTATAACAGGCATGTACAAATGGTAAGTACTGTGCTAATCCTTTGAAAATGTCATTTGAACAAGCCAGTATGTAAAATACATTGTTGATAAGAAATGTTGATAAGAAATGTTGATAAGAAATGTCGATGAACTAATAATAAACATGTATCATGCATTTCAAGCCTATTCTCTATTCCATGCAATCTTAAAATGAAAAAACGTAAAAGCTAAGATTTCTACTTGTTTTTTAACTAGGTTTTTTCATCTTTTGCTTTTTTCCATATTTTTTTTATTGTATATTGATATCAGTTATATGAAGCATTTACAAACATAATAAGGATGAATGGTTGTTAGATCAAACAAAGCTGTTACAAGTCATGCATTCCTAGGGCACGTGATTGACAGCCACTCAGCAGCGTGATTGTTTGTGGTAAAGCATGTTATTTCCCAGTTCTTTGTATCAATGAAGATCAAGTCAGGCAGAGAAGGTACCTTTCATTAATTGAACCAATTATACTGCAATATTCTTTATTCTATATTTTGATGTAAATTATGATTATAATAGAAGAAAAAACTTCAAACACACAGAACACAGATTGTTTTAGACTTTGCTAATTATATCAATTTTACTTTGTTATCTTTAGAGTGTATAGACTCAAATTCCAGTCAAATTTAAAAACTAAAATAAAATATATTTCATACAAAACTAATTTCAAATTATGACTGTAAAATAGACTCTAAATTGGTTTGCCCCTACTGAAATGATCCCCAACCCTCCATTTAACAAAAAAAAACAGGTGAGAATCTATCTATGACAAATACTGTCAGCATTGCGGGACGTACCACTGTGACCTAGGCAACGTGAATAGCTCGGAATCACGTCACTGTGACCTAGGTAACGCTTATAGCTCGGATTCACATAGCGAGGTTTATACGAGTATGTGTAGATAGATGGCTTATACTTCGGATAAACACAAAAATTGTCTGAAATACAAACATTCAATAGAAAATATCTATAGATAACAGTCCAATATACACTTTCTATAATAACAGTCCACTATACAATATCTATAGATAACAGTCCAATACACAATATCTATAGATAACAGTCCACTATACAATATCTATAGATAACAGTCCACTATACAATATCTATAGATAACAGTCCACTATACAATATCTATAGATAACAGTCCACTATACAATATCTATAGATAACAGTCCACTATACAATATCTATAGATAACAGTCCACTATACAATATCTATAGATAACAGTCCACTATACAATATCTATAGATAACAGTCCACTATACAATATCTATAGATAACAGTCCACTATACAATATCTATAGATAACAGTCCACTATACAATATCTATAGATAACAGTCCACTATACAATATCTATAGATAACAGTCCACTATACAATATCTATGATAACAGTCCACTATACAATATCTATAGATAACAGTCCACTATACAATATCTATAGATAACAGTCCACTATACAATATCTATAGATAACAGTCCACTATACAATATCTATAGATAACAGTCCACTATACAATATCTATGATAACAGTCCACTATACAATATCTATAGATAACAGTCCCACTATACAATATCTATAGATAACAGTCCACTATACAATATCTATAGATAACAGTCCACTATACAATATCTATAGATAACAGTCCACTATACAATATCTATAGATAACAGTCCACTATACAATATCTATTACAGTCCATTATACATATCTATAGATAACAGTCCCACTATACAATATCTATAGATAACAGTCCACTATACAATATCTATAGATAACAGTCCACTATACAATATCTATAGATAACAGTCCACTATACAATATCTATAGATAACAGTCCACTATACAATATCTATAGATAACAGTCCACTATACAATATCTATGATAACAGTCCACTATACAATATCTATGATAACAGTCCACTATACAATATCTATAGATAACAGTCCACTATACAATATCTATGATAACAGTCCACTATACAATATCTATAGATAACAGTCCACTATACAATATCTATAGATAACAGTCCACTATACAATATCTATAGATAACAGTCCACTATACAATATCTATAGATAAACAGTCCACTATACAATATCTATAGATAACAGTCCACTATACAATATCTATAGATAACAGTCCACTATACAATATCTATAGATAACAGTCCACTATACAATATCTATAGATAACAGTCCACTATACAATATCTATAGATAACAGTCCACTATACAATATCTATGATAACAGTCCACTATACAATATCTATAGATAACAGTCCACATACAATATCTATAGATAACAGTCCACTATACAATATCTATAGATAACAGTCCACTATACAATATCTATGATAACAGTCCACTATACAATATCTATAGATAACAGTCCACTATACAATATCTATAGATAACAGTCCACTATACAATATCTATTACAGTCCACTATACAATATCTATAGATAACAGTCCACTATACAATATCTATAGATAACAGTCCACTATACAATATCTATAGATAACAGTCCACTATACAATATCTATAGATAACAGTCCACTATACAATATCTATAGATAACAGTCCACTATACAATATCTATAGATAACAGTCCACTATACAATATCTATAGATAACAGTCCACTATACAATATCTATAGATAACAGTCCACTATACAATATCTATAGATAACAGTCCACTATACAATATCTATAGATAACAGTCCACTATACAATATCTATAGATAACAGTCCACTATACAATATCTATAGATAACAGTCCACTATACAATATCTATAGATAACAGTCCACTATACAATATCTATAGATAACAGTCCACTATACAATATCTATGATAACAGTCCACTATACAATATCTATAGATAACAGTCCACTATACAATATCTATAGATAACAGTCCACTATACAATATCTATAGATAACAGTCCCACTATACAATATCTATAGATAACAGTCCACTATACAATATCTATAGATAACAGTCCACTATACAATATCTATAGATAACAGTCCACTATACAATATCTATAGATAACAGTCCACTATACAATATCTATAGATAACAGTCCACTATATAAAATATCTATAGATAACAGTCCACTATACAATATCTATAGATAACAGTCCACTATACAATATCTATAGATAACAGTCCACTATACAATAATCTATAGATAACAGTCCACTATACAATATCTATAGATAACAGTCCACTATACAATATCTATAGATAACAGTCCACTATACAATATCTATAGATAACAGTCCACTATACAATATCTATAGATAACAGTCCACTATACAATATCTATAGATAACAGTCATCACTATTACAATATCTATAGATAACAGTCCACTATACAATATCTATGATAACAGTCCACTATACAATATCTATAGATAACAGTCCACTATACAATATCTATAGATAACAGTCCACTATACAATATCTATAGATAACAGTCCACTATACAATATCTATAGATAACAGTCCACTATACAATATCTATAGATAACAGTCCACTATACAATATCTATGATAACAGTCCACTATACAATATCTATAGATAACAGTCCACTATACAATATCTATAGATAACAGTCCACTATACAATATCTATAGATAACAGTCCACTATACAATATCTATAGATAACAGTCCACTATACAATATCTATAGATAACAGTCCACTATACAATATCTATAGATAACAGTCCACTATACAATATCTATAGATAACAGTCCACTATACAATATCTATGATAACAGTCCACTATACAATATCTATAGATAACAGTCCACTATACAATATCTATGATAACAGTCCACTATACAATATCTATAGATAACAGTCCACTATACAATATCTATAGATAACAGTCCACTATACGATATCTATAGATAACAGTCCACTATACAATATCTATAGATAACAGTCCACTATACAATATCTATAGATAACAGTCCACTATACGATATCTATAGATAACAGTCCACTATACAATATCTATAGATAACAGTCCACTATACAATATCTATAGATAACAAAGTCCACTATGAAATATATTTACATGAATTCAAATTCATCACCCATTATGACTTAGTAGTTAGAAATCCTCACCAATACTAGCAAAGTTTTAAAGGAATTGATTTTTAAAGTTTAGAAACAGCCATATTTCTGTTTCTGACTGCAGTGTGCTAATACTGCACTTGGTTGAGTGATTATTTCAATAGGTAAACTGTATGCTGGGGTTATTTCTCAATCTGTGCACTTTTCTTTTTCACCTGTTCCATAAAAACCTCATATATAACAAAATGGCTTTTGCATATGTAGCGTAAACTAGTATGCTTCTGAAAATCATTCATATTCAGGTCAAGACTCAAATATATATTGAGTTCTTAATCATGGTTGTGAGATAGGAATCCTCTAAAGATATATATGACTTGAACAAGGGAAGCAACTCAGTCTGACTTTAGTTGGGCCTGACTGGACCTGGACAATTGGAACTTTCCACAGATATATAAATGTATATAAAACAATATATAACAATATAAAACAATATATAACATAATCATTAACAGTCTGTACTTACCTGGGGCTGATTTGACCCTGGCAACTGGACCAACAGGTCGAGGAGTAACAGGTGGTGACGGTTCGATCTGTAGACGGTTCATACTGGGTGTGGCCTCATAAGTATAACGTGTGGCACAAGGGAAGTCAGGTGAGGATGCCATGGTTTCATATTCCTGTTTGGCTAGGGTTGAAGATACAACAGGGTCAAGCATCTCGGTATGGGGCACCATAGAATCCGGGCCGACTTCTGTCAGATGCATGTTAGAAAACATGGCTGGGTGAGCTGGCGACATGGGAGGAGCTGAGGGAGTCAAAGGTCGCATGGCGGCAGTGTATGCCACAGTAGCTGGCGTAGTTGTGGTTTGTTGTGTAGTGAAAACAGCAGAATTACAAAGTCTGAAACATCAGAGAATGGCAAAGTTCAGACACAGTGATATACTGTGGAGAAATTTGTAAAACATTTAATGCTTGTGAGCTAAATCTTCCACATTAAGATCAAGGGAGGAAATCAATAAAATGATCATAAATGGTGGTAATCATACTAAACCATAAAGGGAGGTAATCATACTTAACCATAGAGGGAGGTAATCATACTAAACCATAAAGGGAGGTAATCATACTAAACCATAAAGGGAGGTAATCATACTTAACCATAAAGGGAGGTAATCCTACTAAACCATAAAGGGAGGTTATCATACTAAACCATAAAGGGAGGTAATCATACTAAACCATAAAGGGAGGTATCATACTAAACCATAAAGGGAGGTAATCATACTAAACCATAAAGAGAGGTAATGTTACTAAGCACCTTAATTTTTGTTTTTGAGAAATGGTGGTAAGAAATATCAAAATTCTAAGTGACCCTGTTTGCATCTTGTATATCTGAGTGAAAAATGTGATATGCACCACTACACTAGTATTGATAATACCCATACTGAAAATATAACACCATACTGAAAATATAACAACCAAGAATTGTTATGGGACAGAGTCCACAGTATATACAGAGTCCACAGTATATACCTGCGCTCCTCCTCCTCTAGTAGAACCTTCATGGCCTCAATCTCTGCCTTCAGTGGGATGTTTGTGTCTCGCGACACATTCACTTCCCTCATTTTCACAATAAGTAAATCTTGGACTTCCCGGAATTTCTTTTCCATGATTTGAATCTGTTCAGCAGATCGCTGTCGTTCTTGCTGCAACATTTCTTCAGCAGACTTTCTCTGATGTTCCAACATCTGTATCTGTAACGATAAGTAGAAGTCATCAATTAATTACATATACTTGTTTGTTTGTTTTTGTTAACGTCCTATTAACAGCCAGGATCATTTAAGGACGTGCCAGGTTTTGGAGGTGGAGGAAAGCCGGAGTACCCGGAGAAAAACCACCGGCCTACGGTCAGTACCTGGAAACTGCCCCACGTAGGTTTCGAACTCGCAACCCAGAGGTGGAGGGCTAGCATTAAAGTGTCGGGACACCTTAACCACTCGGCCACCGCGGCCCCAATTACATATATACACCCATCCACATCGGATACAATCAAAGCCCATGAGGAACATGTCATGACATTTGAAAAGGATGAAAATTGGACTGTTTTAAGTACATTGTGCATAAATTTTCTCCACCTTTTACTCCAATTTTTCTCTTACTTGGTAAGTGTGTAAGCTGTTTTAAGTATAATGTTCATCAGTTTTTCCTTGGCAGTTTTCCCAACTTGATAAATGTGTAAGCTTATTAATGAGGATAGTTAATGTATAATTTTATCAGTGTGAGCAGCAGTGATCTCGATCAATATGTCAGCTAACACAGAGATATAGAGGTTACACAACGAGTGGTTGTTGGATATGGAATTTATTTCACACGAGTAAGTTATTTTTTAAAGTTACAAAAGACACGAGCTTTAGCGAGTGTTTTTTGCAACTTTTAAAAAATAACTTACGAGTGTGAAATAAATTCCATATCCAACAATCACGAGTCGTGTGACCTGTTTCTACCACAATAATATCGGATTGAATCAAAGGGAAACGTGGCCAAGTATAATTTCGCGTATGCAAATAAAGTGTACCGGTGACGTCCGGGACCCGGTGATGTGACGTCATTAGATTATTGATGACGTCAATAACAATTGCAGCTTGGGTCAAAGTTCACCGTGTTAGCCAATCGAAATGCGTACAGAGTTTATACCACGTGTGGTATAAACAGATTGTTAATCAACGGCTGTAATGATTAACTGATGGTCTGAGAGTTGAATAACACAGGGTATTGTGGTAGAAAGTTGTATAAACCACTTGTTATAGTTTATGAAGTGAAAGTAGAATCATTGAACATCTTTTTTATCAACACATTTTATTACATTCAAATTATGAGAAGATGTAAAATAATACATATCATACATACCTGTCCCTCAAGGGAGGTAATCCTGGCCTTTAACTCGCCGGTGCTTCCCAACAGGTCAGATTTCTCTCGGTTTATCCTTTCTACTGTTTGGGCATCATTTTCCATCTGGACTTTCAGAGAGTTTATCTGTGGGCAAAACATTTGTATTTTATAACATACATCCCATTGTCTGGACCATCTACTCTCAATGACATGAATTAATACTTGATTACATAACAATTGTACCGCTGTGTTTGGAATCATTTACAATTGCTATCAATCGGACTTCAATACTGAACAGACAGTTAAATCTTACTACATTATACTGTTAATGCATATTTATCTTGGCACACTCAAATTTTAGGGCATATCAGAATTTAACAGATTAGCCAATTGGTGCGGCCACCTCACTTACTGCAGAAAATAATTAACATACCCAGGCTTCTAAAATATGTATATTTACAGTATATAATCAATTTCACCACAGTATACTTTTTCATGCCAGGTCAGCTGTGATATATAAGGAAAGGTTTCAGCTGTGATAGGCCAACATATACTTACATTGCGGGCGAATTCATTTTCAGAATTCATTTTGTACTGAGCAAGTTCCTCCTCGGCTGCCTCCCTCACTTGACGAATCATCTCGGGCACCGTAGTGTCCGTCTTACTCAGGTCGCGCACACGACCTTCCAGTGACAGTATGGTAGCCGTGGATACATTCAGCCGTTCACGGGCCTCGTTCATCTGCTGGTTGAACACCTGTTCGTTGAATTCGGCCTTCTTCATACACTGGCTCAGCTTGTCCTCACACTCTTGTCTAATTAACTGTTCCTTCTCAGATCTGTGAAAAAACATGGAATGTTTATCACATGTTAAACAGCTGTAGATCATGTACTATTGATCCACACTTTATTAACCTGTCAATTCTGATTAATGATATTAAAAATCACAACAACGATAAAATTCCTTAGATCATAACATCAATGCTCATCACGTCATAGACCATGGGCCAATACTCTATATACGTCCTAGGTAATAAAAAGTCCTATTGACTAAATTTTTAGAAAAAATAAGAAATCCATAATCTATTTTCAAAATCCATAAAAATATAAATATTGGACTAGGTCAGTAAAAAGATTACTGAACTTCACTGTTCTCCATACGATTGTCCTGTAATTCTAAACAGGATATACCACACAAATATTTACAAGACATTAACAATAATTCAGCAATATAACAAAACACAATACACTTATCTAACACCTGTGACAGTTCTATTGGTTGTCACTTCCTACCAAACTCACTTTGCCCCAAGTGAGTATCACCAGCTCTACCAGGAAAATATACCGATAAACGATTGTAAGATATCTTCAGTACTGTGTAGGTCTATACAGTAAATGTGTTACTGTATTGAGTTCCTGGCATTTTTTATACGTTTGCCATAAACAGCTCCCCTACAGACTGACACCCCTATCAAATACTTCACTTATACTCGACCACTTGAGATAACAGGTACCCTTTTACTGTGTTTACTAAAGCCTCGTACAAAGCCGTTCTATACGTATGTTACAACAAAGTTAGTGGGTCACAACAGGTGTTTTTGTTAGATGATCTCAGAATATTTCATCTATAATGATATCCCATGTTTCATGAATCAAATGTATTCCTTCTGAATTACAGACACATTCAATAGAGTAAATCAATCATAGCTTACCTGTATCTATTTTGTTTTGTGTATCTGTCAGATTTACAAACAGCTGATCACATACACAGTATTGAGCAACACATTGACTTAAGTAATTATTTTTATTTAGTTGCTGGTTTACCACCTACATGACTCTCCCTATTGCTAGGTTTCCTCTCACCGACTATAGTCAGTGGTCTATCAGCTTTAGTTATTTACTGGTTTACCACCTACATCACTCCACCTATTGTTAGGTTTCGTCTCACTAACTTAAGTCAGTGGTCTATCAGCTTTAGTTAGGGACTGGTTTACCACCTACATGACTCCATCTATTGCTAGGTTTCGTCTCACCGACTATAGTCAGTGGTCTATCAGCTTTAGTTAGTTACTGGTTTACCACCTACATGACTATGCCTATGGCTAGGTTTCGTCTCACCGACTATAGTCAGTGGTCTATCAGCTTTAGTTAGTTACTGGTTTACCGCCTACATGGGCGACTCCGCCTATTGCTAGGTTTCGTCTCACCGACTATAGTCAGTGTTCTATCAGCTTTAGTTAGTTACTGGTTTATCACCTACATGACTCCATCTATTGCTAGGTTTTGTGACTTGACAACTGATGGGGACAAACACACAGATGTGGCACAAATATCTATCACACAGCATCTTACCTTCTCTTGTAATTTTCATTTTCTCTTACAAGGCAGTCAATATCTCGCTGCAGCCGATTGATATCCTCGTAGGGTTGACTGGATGACATTTTGGCGTCCTCCAGTTCGGCCTGTAAAGCCACCATCTTTCTCTGACACACATTGATGTCGTCTGTTAGCTTCCTATTCTTGTCTACTTCTACTGAAAATCTAACAAAAATCAATATTGTCAATAAATTCAATACCCAGGTATAAAATACAAATGTGTTCATAATTAGGTCTAAAACAACCAATAACGAGGTTTACACAGGATAAAGATGAAAAAATTGTTTATCTGACAAATCAAAAAATGATGTGTGATATGAATGGTCTATAAAAGGATTTCAAAAAGATGTAGGCAGAGTAGGGATAAACAGGAGTGTTGTCTCTAAAGGGTTTTGTTTTATTGTTGAAAAGGGAGGTAACTCTATTAGGGACAAAAAGGGAGGTAATTCTATTAGGGACAAAAAGGGAGGTCATTTTACTTGAGACAAACATTTTTCTCGGGACAAATTCTGGTCATCCCTACAACCAATGAACAGAGCTTTTTTTCCTTTAAATTTCATAAACAATCAAAAACACAGTTTAAAGACTGACAACTGTATTATGAAACAAATCACTAGGTATTAACATTATAAACTATTCTAACATACTAAATAATACAAAGTCAACAAAATCAAACAAATAGCACTTAGGGCTGTCTTAGCTGCGGCATATAATTATACAATTACCATTATTAAGGGAAATGTTGTCCTGGTTAAGGAAAATGGGTTAAGTATTATTTTTTTTTTTAGAGCTGATAGACAATGAACAAATACATGATTGGAATTGAAAGAGCAGGTTGTGGCCAGGCGTGGTCCTGTGTTCTCTACGAGAACGGGCAAAAGTCATCAACCGCAATGACTGCTACCATACATAGTTAGGTCACATTACCAGACGAGCCTGAAGATCCAAGTGGAAAAATGGTCCTGTATGATGTAAACTGTGTATGACATGAATATGAAATGAATGATTTTAGGGCTGATTCACCAAATTGATTATGCGCAGCATGAAAAAGCTCCAAATGATTAATCTATTTTATTCTTAATAGTGGCATCTAATTTGTTTCCATCCGATTGACATTCAATACCTGTCCTGAAGGTCAGCTGCAGTTTGGTTACTCTTGTTGAACTGTAGATGAAAGGAGTTCTTTTCCTTTGTCACCTCATCTAGCTGACACCTATATGTGTAAAAAAAGATAGATTACATATACAATTTCAATATATTTTACATATTCAACACCAAGTGAAGAACATCATTGAGAAATGACTTAGTTAACCCATCTCTGATAATGGTACAACAAATCCAAAATCAACCATTAACTGTGTGAAGGAAGAGGTATAATGTAGTATATTGATATGGTGGTATAATGTAGTATATTGATATGGTGGTATAAATGTGGTATCATTGACTATGGTGTATAATGTAGTAGATTGAATATGGTGGTATAATGTAGTTATTGCATATGGTGGTATAATGTAGGAAATATTGAATAATGGTGGTAATACATGTAAGCTATATTGATCTGGGTGGTATACTGTAGTCTCATTGCATCTGGTGGTCTCACTTAGTCCTTCTGGTGTACTTTGCTCTGGGGGGTCTCCTGTCGTCTCTTGCTCTGGTGGTCTCCTGTCGTCCTCTTGCTCTGGGGGTCTTGTCGTCTCATTGCTCTGGGTGTCTCCTGTCGTCCTTGCTCTGGTGGTCTCCTGTCTCTTGCTCTGGTGGTCTCCGCGGTCTCCTGTCGTCTCTTGCTCTGGTGGTCTCCTGTCGTCTCTATGCTCTGGTGGTCTCCTGTCGTCTCTTGCTCTGGTGGTCTCCTGTGGTCTCTTGCTCTGGTGGTCTCCTGTCGTCTCTTGCTCTGGTGGTCTCCTGTCGTCTCTTGCTCTGGTGGTCTCCTGTCGTCTCTTGCTCTGGGGGTCTCCTGTCGTCTCTTGCTCTGGTGGTCTCCTGTCGTCTCTTGCTCTGCTGGTCTCCGCAGGTCTCCTGTCGTCTCTTGCTCTGGTGGTCTCCTGTGGTCTCTTGCTCTGGTGGTCTCCTGTCGTCTCTTGCTCTGGTGGTCTCCTGTCGTCTCTTGCTCTGTGGTCTCCTGTCGTCTCTTGCTCTGGTGGTCTCCTTCCGTCATCTTGCTCTGGTGGGTCTCCTGATCGTCTCTTGCTCTGGTGGTATCCTGTCGTCTCTTGCTCTGGCGGTCTCCTGTCGTCTCTTGCTCTGGTGGTCTCCTGTCGTCTCCTGCTCTGGTGGTCTCCGCTGTCTCCTGTCGTCTCTTGCTCTGCTGGTCTCCGCGGTCTCCTGTCGTCTCTTGCTCTGCTGGTCTCCGCGGTCTCCTGTCGTCTCTTGCTGGTCTCCGCTGTCCTCCTGTCGTCTCTTGCTCTGGTGGTCTCCTGTCGTCTCTTGCTCTGCTGGTCTCCGCGGTCTCCTGTCGTCTCTTGCTCTGGTGGTCTCCTGTGGTCTCTTGCTCTGGTGGTCTCCTGTCGTCTCTTGCTCTGGTGGTCTCACTGTCGTCTCTTGCTCTGGTGGTCTCCTGTCGTCTCTTGCTCTGGTGGTCTCCTGTCGTCTCTTGCTCTGGTGGTCTCCTGTCGTCTCTTGCTCTGGTGGTCTCCTGTCGTCTCTTGCTCTGGCGGTCTCCTGTCGTCTCTTGCTCTGGTGGTCTCCTGTCGTCTCCTGCTCTGGTGGTCTCCTGTCGTCTCTTGCATGGTGGTTACCTGCTTATCTTGCTCTGGTGGTATACTGTACGTCTCTTGCTGGGTGGTATACTGTACGTATCTTGCTCTGATGTTATCCGCGGTCTCATGTTGTCTCTTGTCTCTGTCGGTCTACTGTGTCCTCCTTTATCTGCTGTTATCCGGAGAGGTATAATGTAATTATATTGATATGGCGTATAAGAGGTTAATGTAGTATAATTGCGCAATATGAATGGGTAAAACCATATAAATTAAGTGTCATTAGCGCAATCATCAATTAGCAAATTGTTTTAAGTGCAAAAATCGCTAAAATAAGATTGTGGCTAAAATTAGTATATTTACTGAAGTCAAGCATGCGCTATAAAATACCATATTAGTCCTAGTACACATGTCTCTATAAGTGCACCACTGTCATTTTTCTGGGAATGAAAGTATGTGCACTATTTAATTTTGAGTCTATAAAATGGTTACTTAATTCACCAATCTCTCAAGGCACTATGATAACCCTTTGTAAACAGATGTCGCAGAGAATTTGTTTGTTTTGTTTGTTGGGTTTATCACCCCGTGAACAACCAGGGTCATTTTGAGGTGGGGTCTCCTTGTAGTAGTTGGTGGCTACCTCACAGAACAACATACTGAGGGCCACTCGTATGTCACCCAGAACAATCAGGGTAAAGAGTACTGTGTTTTAAATGCCCAAGTACACAACAACGACAACAGAGACTGATCTTCAGCTTCCCGAGAAACACAAATTGCCACGGGTAGGGAGTGCCAAGCCACACACCTCGGACCTTCGCCTGAGGCTACGTGGCCAGAGCTCTCCTGCCTGAGCTATCACGGTCCTCTGTCACAGAGAAGCAACTTGCTATGTACATCATATTCTTGTGTTTCTTAAGAATATATTATGTTTTTCTTTTCCGACCTTTATTTCACGTATATGGTTTGATAAAGTGTAATGTGCTCTACGTCTTATCTGGACAAATATGGTAATAAATTCTTATTATTATATTATAGGCTGGCTAAACAAACAGTTTTTAGGTCTACACAATTCCTATGAAGTTATGTAAACTGTATTCATTAAGTTCCTAATATACCATGTGCAATTGCTATCTTATGATAATCTTTGGTGGATATCCGGATACCTAACAAAAGACAAGTACACTGCTGGCATGTCAACAGAAATTAATTACAAAGTAAAATGTTTCTAATTCATTACATATTCTTTTGACACAACACGTACATTACACATGCCGTAACCTGTACAAACTTTGCTGATAATAAATAAACAAATCTGTCTGATGCCGTAAAGGTTTTAAATATCTGTCAATACACAACGGTCTGAGACTTGGTGCTTTAATACTCATGAATAAAGCATTAGTTTAATCTGTGGCTATCACGGGCCAGAACATACTATCGTAGCTATGAACAACAATCTACATATTATTTAGAAAATACTGTATCTTTTCATTATAAATTTCATGATTTGAATATGGCTTAGCCTGGGGTAGATATGTAGGTCCTTTATTGAATGTCACTGACACCAATACCACCATATACAAGTATCGACAAACTTCAGTAACCACCTACACTCTCATGTCACTCACACCAATACCACCATATACTCACACCAATACCACCATATACTCACACCAATACCACCATATACAAGTATTGACAAACTTCAGTAACGACCTACACTCTCATGTCACTCACACCAATACCACCATATACAAGTATCGACAAACTTCAGTAACGACCTACACTCTCATGTCACTCACACCAATACCACCATATACAAGTATCAACAAACTTCAGTAACGACCTACACTCTCATGTCACTCACACCAATACCACCATATACTCACACCAATACCACCATATACAAGTATCGACAAACTTCAGTAACGACCTACACTCTCATGTCACTCACACCAATACCACCATATACTCACACCAATACCACCATATACAAGTATCGACAAACTTCAGTAACCACCTACACTCTCATGTCACTCACACCAATACCACCATATACAAGTATCGACAAACTTCAGTAACCACCAACACTCTTATGTCACTCACACCAATACCACCATATACTCACACCAATACCACCATATACTCACACCAATACCACCATATACTCACACCAATACCACCATATACAAGTATCGACAAACTTCAGTAACCACCAACACTCTTATGTCACTCACACCAATACCACCATATACAAGTATCGACAAACTTCAGTAACCACCAACACTCTTATGTCACTCACACCAATACCACCATATACTCACACCAATACCACCATATACAAGTATCGACAAACTTCAGTAACCACCAACACTCTTATGTCACTCACACCAATACCACCATATACTCACACCAATACCACCATATACAAGTATCGACAAACTTCAGTAACCACCTACATTCTTATGTCACTCACACCAATACCACCATATACTCACACCAATACCACCGTATACAAGTATCGACAAACTTCAGTAACCACCTACATTCTTATGTCACTCACACCATTACCTCACACAAGAGCCACCATATACACCCCACTCCCCACAAGACCACCTCCCACCCCTCTACCTCACCAGACCCACCTAACCACCCATACTCACCCTCCAAGTCACATCGGCCTATATACCACCCAATACCACCATATCAGTACCGACACTTCAGTAACCACCTACACTCTCATGTCCTCACAACCAATCACCACCATATCACGCGACACCATACCCAACCATCTCAATGTCATCCGACAAACTTCAGTAACCACCTACCACATTATGTCACTCACACCAATACCACCATATACAAGTATCGAACCAGAACCACACTCTCAGTCCTAACCCACCACCTACCTACTCTCACCATTACTCACACCAATACCACCATATACAAGTATCGACAAACTTCAGTAACCACCAACACTCTCATGTCACTCACCACCAATACCACCATATATCTCACACCAATACCACCATATACTACATCAACAATGCCCCATATACCACCATATACAAGTATCGACAAACTTCAGTAACCACCAACACTCTCATGTCACTCACACCAATACCACCATATACTCACACCAATACCACCATATACTCACACCAATACCACCATATACAAGTATCGACAAACTTCAGTAACCACCAACACTCTCATGTCACTCACACCAATACCACCATATACTCACACCAATACCACCATATACTCACACCAATACCACCATATACTCACACCAATACCACCATATACTCACACCAATACCACCATATACTCACACCAATACCACCATATACAAGTATCGACAAACTTCAGTAACCACCAACACTCTCATGTCACTCACACCAATACCACCATATACTCACACCAATACCACCATATACTCACACCAATACCACCATATACTCACACCAATACCACCATATACTCACACCAATACCACCATATACTCACACCAATACCACCATATACTCACACCAATACCACCATATACTCACACCAATACCACCATATACAAGTATCGACAAACTTCAGTAACCACCAACACTCTCATGTCACTCACACCAATACCACCATATACTCACACCAATACCACCATATACTCACACCAATACCACCATATACTCACACCAATACCACCATATACTCACACCAATACCACCATATACAAGTATCGACAAACTTCAGTAACCACCTACACTATTATGTCACTCACACCAATACCACCATATACTCACACCAATACCACCATATACTCACACCAATACCACCATATACTCACACCAATACCACCATATACATGTATCGACAAACTTCAGTAACCACCTACACTCTCATGTCACTCACACCAATACCACCATATACAAGTATCGACAAACTTCAGTAACCACCTACACTCTCATGTCACTCACACCAATACCACCATATACAAGTATCGACAAACTTCAGTAACCACCTACACTCTCATGTCACTCACACCAATACCACCATATACTCACACCAAAACCACCATATACTCACACCAATACCACCATATACTCACACCAATACCACCATATACAAGTATCGACAAACTTCAGTAACCACCTACACTCTCATGTCACTCACACCAATACCACCATATACTCACACCAAAACCACCATATACTCACACCAATACCACCATATACTCACACCAATACCACCATATACTCACACCAATACCACCATATACAAGTATCGACAAACTTCAGTAACGACCTACACTCTCATGTCACTCACACCAATACCACCATATACTCACACCAATACCACCATATACAAGTATCGACAAACTTCAGTAACCACCTACATTCTGATGACCACAAGGTACAAAGTTAAATTTTTTGTTGATATACATGCTATATGATTTTGTGATCCCTTTACCTTTTTTTTCAAAATTAATTTCCGTGAAATATGAAAAAGAAATGAATAACCATTATTGTCTTATATCCGAGAACAGCAACTAAATCAAGGGGCAGAGCTTGGTCTGGGTCAGTCACAGGTCGTCCCCTGATGTACAGGGTTTGGTCCTGTATTGGTAGTCACAGATCGTCGCCTGATGTACAGGTCCTGTATTAGTAGTCACAGGTCGTCCCCTGATGTACAGGTCCTGTATTGGTAGTCACAGGTCGCGGTCGTCCCCTATGTACAGGGTTTGGTGCCGTGGTTAGTTACACAGGTCGTCCCCTGATGTACAGGGTTTGGTCCTGTATTGGTAGTCACAGGTCGTCCCCTGATGTACAGGGTTTGGTCCTGTATTGGTAGTCACAGGTCGTCCCCTGATGTACAGGTCCTGTATTGGTAGTCACAGGTCGCGGTCGTCCCCTATGTACAGGGTTTGGTGCCGTGGTTAGTTACACAGGTCGTCCCCTGATGTACAGGGTTTGGTCCTGTATTGGTAGTCACAGCTCGTCCCCTGATGTACAGGGTTTGGCCATGTGAAAAGTCACACAGATCATGTTTGACAAGTATCAACTGCCTAAATTGGCTCATTTTGCTGTTAAAATCGTGTTCAGCTTCAAACAATTCAGGGGCACATGTATTTCTTGACCAAGAGTACTTACAAAAACAATGAAAATAACAACATCCACAAAAATTAATGATTTCATAGAAACTGTAAAATTGTTCTTAGTAAATGGTGACTTAACCATGATAAATCTTACCTGATGTTGTTGAGTTCATGTTCATATAAATTTTTAAGGTTCGCCACTTCCTCCTCTAATTGTTTAGTGGTCTTAAGGAACGATGAGGAGTCAATTTGTCCACTTTGTTCACGTAGCTGTCGCACACGCTGCACATAAGAACTGAACCTATCGTTCAAACGCTGTAGCTCCTCTTTCTCCTGAACACGATTTATATGACTTGACGATGACGTTGTCATGTGAGTAGACATCATATTGCCTGACGTCATTCCATTGGATATAAACCGCTCTCCACCGATGTAATTCATCTTCTTAGTTTCTTTTTGTTTTCCTACTTTACGAATAGAATTAGCACTGTAACTGGGACGAATGGGTTTTGTTCGTTTTTTAAATCCCGTTTCTGAAGGTGAGGCTATGGGTTTGTTTAAGACGGCAGTAACATTAGTACACCTTCCTCGAATGTTGTCGGTTGGATCACTCTTGTTAGGGGACGTAACTTCATATACAGTTTTATGAATATATCGCTGTGATTTTGGATATAAATTCTGTAAATAATTATTAGCAGTTATGTACGTTCGACCTGATTCCTTTGGAGAAAAAGTTGGAGAATTATTACTGATAGGTTGTTTCCCTACACGACCACCAGGGGGAGCTGATTTTACACGATAAACAGTGTTAGAATTTCCTTGATGTGTGACCTCATCAACACAGAATTGATCTTCAAGGATACAAGGGTCAGAGGGATCACTGCCGGGGAAATGTGTGTCACTTCTTTCGGTTTCCTCTCCTCCGTAATTATCAAACTCTGGAATGTACAGACGTATTACTCCGTCTTCGTCGAAAACCTCTTCCACTGGTTCTGGGCTTGTTGCTTGATTAATCAAGTAAGCCTGGATTTGAGGGTCATCATCACCCAGGTAACGGGGGCTGCTTGTCTTGTAGTTCCCCGCGAGTCTGCAATAGAAATAAAAAAAAATAGTCTTTTATTTTGTAGTTTCAAGGTCACACAGCAGAATATACCGTATTTGACCTAATAAGGGCGCAGGGCGCGGGTAATTGACAGTGGGGGCGCCCTTATTAAGATTAGTTATTCTGAAGTTTTATGAAACAGACTATACCTTATAGCAGAATACCCAAGGTTGTGGAAACGGTAAAATATTCAGTCATCAAAATATTCCAGATGAAGATATCTATTCATTATCATATATTAAGCTTAAACATCACTTGAATACTCATGTAAACTTGTAAACTATGCCAGCTGATCTTTAGACCAGAGAACGTGTGTTCCACCATTTATGTTCATATGGAACTCTTTTGTGTTCTATTTATAGAAACAGGTGATTTCCCCGATCATATCAGACATCGTTTTCTTTGACCTCATAATTGATTTACAATGTCTTTTACTAGCTTTCTGTTCTGAACAAAAGTTATTTATCAACAAGAATGAAGTCTTTACTTTATCTTCAAATAAAGATGGTAAGTTATTATTTGTATGTGTGTTTAGTTTTGGGTGCTCTTTGCACTGACATGTCATCTGTAGCCTGTAGGAATACACAAAATGTGGCGAAAACATGTGTTCCAGTTACTTAATTTGCTGAGGAAAATTGAACACATAAAGTAGCAAAATATTTCACATCAATTATTACTTTTGAACACCATTTTGACACTCAGTCAAAGATTTATTTCCTTGAAAAAAGGTAGGGGCGCCCTTATTAGGGCAGGCGCCCTTATTAGGTCAAATACGGTACTCGTAATGAACTCTATGGTAACTATAAACATATCATTAGTTACATATTACCAATCGAACACTAATCTTTCTGGAATTGACAAAAGAGATAAACAAGCTTTCACTTGACCCAATCATCGGGGCCACACCATTAAATATCACCTGTTTACTGTACCTGAAGTGTTTGTACAGGGATAATTTCATGAAAATATTCTCATTAAAATCCCTTGGCTTTTAGCTTCACTTTATTATACTAAGTATATTGTATTGCTGTCTATATCGCTGTAATATATCAACATCTTACTACAGACGTCTGTTTATATTTATTGTATTGCTGTCTATATCGCTGTAATATATTAACATCTTACTACAAAAGTCTGTTAATATTTATTGTGTTGCTGTCTACATCGCTGTAATATATTAACATCTTACTACAAACGTCTGTTAATATTTATTGTGTTGTTGTCTACATCGCTGTAATATATGAACATCTTACTACAAACATCTGTTTATATTTATTGTATTGCTGTATACATCGCTGTAATATATTAACATCTTACTACAAACATCTGTTTATATTTATTGTATTGCTGTCTACATCGCTGTAATATATTAACATCTTACTACAAACATCTGTTTATATTTGTTGTATTGCTGTCTACATCGCTGTAATATATTAACATCTTACTACAAACATCTGTTTATATTTGTTGTATTGCTGTCTACATCGCTGTAACATCCGCGGAAATTAATTGGATGTGCTTAATACACAAGATACAGCATTAAGTTTATAAGGATAGATTTGAAAAATGTAGATCTATTTCTAAATGTAGGACATTATCGGGTATTTATACGATGTAATACAACTACCAAATAATTCCTGTAATAGACAGACAGCCATGATGGTTCTCTTTGGGGGATAGGAAACTCATCCAAGTCACAAATAATTCCACTTAAAATTTTATGGGATATCAAAAATCAAATTCACTGTATAGCTATATTTTGAGCATTTAATTTAATTTACTGTCAATTCAATCAGTTTGTTAATTCAATGATCCTATTTATATCCTAAAATTTTCATTACATTATTCACTATTTTACAAATATTTCTCAAAAAAAAACAATTAATTTACCTGGTTAGGTGTTAACAGGTATGTTTATAGATATCTACTGAAAATGACTACTGTAAATATTCCAGTATTAATTATTGGAAGAAACTTCACACCTGACTGTCTTTATTCAAATTTATCACCAGAACGACTTTAATGTAATGATACAAATCCAATTTAGATATGGAAAAGATTAGGTACATACATCAACTGATCCTTATGTCTATACATATTGAAGGATCGGTATACTAGATACAGGTAAAACTCGTAGGTGTCATGTATACCTCATGTCGTGTTGTATTAACTTTGATTTAATCCTCAATTCATCAAACCTACATCAGCAATGCTGCTGATTCCCAGTTTTATTGATATGTATAAAGTTTGTATTCCCATAACAATTACCAGCAGTTTCCATACTCCATAAAAATATTTGAATAGTCTGTAAATCTCCAATAGAACAGTTAAGAATGGACCCATACCAGAAGTGGGAGCCACCTCACCATGGAAATCACGAGACTATAACATACACAGAGGTTTAAACCCTAGCTGTGACTGTATCGTGGGCAAATTTTTAGGAAAAACCTGTTGTCATAACTCAGCTCACATGTTTTTGGTAAAACAATTATACTTCTGTGTCTTCCTCTCTAGCCTACCCAAACATATCCTCTTGTAACCTATGGATCAATGATATATTTGTAAGTGCACTTTTCTGACTATTTTTGTAAGCACTATACATAATTTAATATATTGGAGGACATTTTTAATACAAGAACTAATATTCTTTTAACAACAAATTTAGTTTTAAAAACTTTAGCTAAAGAATTTATCAACAAGCTAAAAGCCATTATCATAAAATGTCTTTTGTAGACGATCAGCAAATAGTTCGACATATGTTCCAGTCAATATTTATTTATTTATTTTTATAGTTTCTGGGACTACATTTTGATCTGATACAGAACTGATTGTAATAGCTAGATTTACAGAATGCTATACCCTGTACACAGTGTAGAATGTTTTTACATTAGATTTGAAGATTGAAGACAGAGTGTACAATATTTTTACATCAGATTTAAATAATACTGCCAACTTATATACAATATATATTTGAGGACTTCCAAGGTTAATAAGGTATACCAGATTTTTTGTGTCCAGTTTTAAGGCAAATGGTTCATGCTAATTTAGTTAGAATGACAGTGGAGATTTCTACCTCTGTCCTCATTCATCAAAATAACTCCAACACAGATATAATATATAGGTATAGTAACCTATAAGGTTTGGTTTATTTTGTTTAATGTCCTATTAACAGCCACAGGCATTTAAGGACATGCCAGGTTTTGGAGGTGGAAGAAAACCGGAGTACCCGGAGAAAAATCACCAGCCTACAGTCAGTACCAGACAACTACCCCACATGGGTTTTGTACTCGCAACCCAGAGGTGGAAAGCTAGTGATAAAGTGTCGGGACACCTTAACCACTCGGCCACCATTTTATTTCAGGTGAAAGTTCACCATCTAACTGTACATACCATTTGCTTTTAATGAATCGATAATGAAACTGAAATTTAAAACTACAGAATAGGAATGAGTCTAAATCAAATTTTATCTGTATTTTTTTTTTAATCATAAGTTATTAATCAGTTATAGGAAGGTCTGTATGCAACAATTCATTGATTTACAAGAGATTTGATCATTCTCTGTTTCATGCAGGAATAACATGACTGTTTGTAATTCATATTTTATTGGTCATTTGACTACTTAGAGAGCGTTTGTGAAGTGGCCGGGAGCTATAGATTTCAGGTGTATTTGTTGACTTATCTTGGTAGTAAATCAATAAACTTTCTGAAGTATAGTCACTGGTCACTGGTTTATACTTCGGACATTCTAAGTTAATTATATTCCTGGATATTTCTAATTTCTTCAGGTTTGATTTGTGTATCCGACTTTTCTATCTCCTCAGCTGTGATCATTCAGGGTCAGAATATTATGGGAGAATGTCAGGGTTTTGAAAACAGTTCGTTTGATTTTCCTATATAATATCCTGAACATTCAGAAATATCACACTGAAGGTATCCTTATAGTGGTCAGTTAGGATGTCATTACTCCATATAATCAGACCATGCTTTAACTTCCAATAATTTTTCAACATCAATTTGTTCTTAAACGTCAGCTAAATTTTTAACAGCCAAAAATATATATAGCCAATGTGACAACCATTAAACTTTGAATATTGCTTTATAAGCATTTGCATTCTCATTCATTGCAACATAAAATGTCTAAGCAAAATATCTTATACCATTTTTCAATTCCAAAACAATATTTTGATAAGTCAAAAACTTTTGGCAAATTCCCATTCAAGTGGCATATGTTTAGGAGCCAGAATTGAACTCCAACCAAAATGACATTTACCGGTACACACACAGTAGCCGAGGCCGTCCAGATAAACAACGGACAAACCACTTACCTCTGGACTAATGTTTCCATTTACATTTGAACAATGGACAGAAAATGGGAACACAAACACATGTGTCTATTGGTAAAGACACAATCCACTCTCATTATTGAAGGACAGGTAAAGAGTCGTGGTAGACTACACCGACCATTGACCAGGAATCCTCTCTCAACCTATCGCGAGCTCTCCAGTCAACACAGGCTAGTAACGGGAGATAGCGTATAAACAAACCTGGCCTCCCGTTTCTACCTGCCAAACTATCCGGGACTTTAAATGCTTTGACCCTATACTGCTATTGTTCTAGTGTCCCTCATTACCTGTGTAATGCTATAGGTGTGTCTTCTCACACTACATGGTAACTCTATCTCATTAAGTACCTGTGTGATCAAATTTAATATATATTTTAATTAATAGCTATTAGTCTGCTGTGGGAAATTTGTAATTCTACACCTTTATAATGTATACAGAGTATTTAAAATCCAGAAATTAGGACAAAGGTAATTGAGTACCGAGCATGATTTTAATTACAATTTGGCTGTTGGAATCAGTATGCTATGTTCCTGGTAAGTTTTGTTAGTAGACTCAATAGTCTCTCTACATCAAATGAATTTGAAGTTTATATTTGGAATTAAAAGCTTCTCAACATCCAAGACTGTTAATCTCCTTTATTATGGTTTAGATGTCGTTGACATGTTTTCGATGACATCCTGATCATAATAAAGACGATAACCATGGATGTTGAGAAGCTTTTATTTCCGTTATGTTCACCACATAGGAATGATTTCTATTGAACACCATCAGCTATATCCATCCAAGAAGATTACCGCCATTAGAAATGATAGGAGTGTCGGTTCTCCTACTTTTTGTAGTTTCTTATATTTGAAGTTGTACGTTAACTTTTCGACTATGGATCATGAGGTTAATTGAATCTTTCCCTACCTGAGATTGAAACTTACCCTCCAGACAGGAATGATATGATATATATAAAACCCTGTTCCCAGCCTTTTGTTATTACTACACTTATTAATCTGACAGTAAAGAAGTCCAACAATTTAAATGTATAAGCTATAATAGAATGTTCTGTATTTACCCTGAACACGTGTGTGAAGTACGCCCAGCATGGATGGATGATAATAGAACATGTCATGAGGGGAGATAAGAATAATGGCTGCTATGTGACTTAATGATCTGCACCCAGAAGAAAATGGAAAAGACGACGACCAAAGATGATGTAGAGGCGTACGGTGGAGAAAGAAAGAGATGCATGTTGGAGATCATCAACCCGGATCAAAGTTTGGATTGCAGCAGCAAACTGGAAGAGGTGGAAGAGCTGTGTAAAAGCCTTGATATAGGTGTCACAAGGCACAAAGTGGATAGGTAACTGGTAACAGGCAATCCCAGCAAGCAAACAGTATACTTTGACTCAAGAATCATTGCCAGATAAATACTGTAGGGGTAAAATCAGCCATATCCAAGTTATACAAAGATTCCATGACAACGACCATGACAACATCAAAGATTACAATTACGATGATGCTGATTGAAAGAAATTAAAAGAAAAAAATCTTTCACAATTTTTCAATAAAAACCATTCTGGCAAAATTCCATCACTAGTCAATCCAAGGTAAGTAACACTATATAATATACCGTAGTTCTTCTGAATATCATCAGACTTTACCACTAAGAATGAATGCCTTTACATTTAAATAATCAGAAGATGTCACGGTACTGTCATTTATTCCAATGCATGGTCTGAGTCTGGTATTTCTGTATAAGGCCACTAGCGTGAGTTCCATTATCACAGAGCTACATATCAGGGGAGTGTTGAAATATATTCCCATGGTCTGAGTGGTACTTCTTTATAATGTCACCAGACTGAATCCCATTATACCAGAGCTACATATCAGAGGTGTGTTATGATATATTCCAAGGGTCTGCATGAGTGTTACTTTTATATAATGCCACTAAATTGAATAATATTATAACAGAGGGGTGTGTTATGATTTACCTATCCGGTTTATATTTGATTTGTAAGGTACTGTTATCCTAATCCTATCTGAAAACTTAATCAGAATTTTAAAAACATTTACTAGAAGACTTCATCATTGATGAATGCCATAGTGAAACGCCTGTACATTTAAATAGTAGTATCACTTTAGTATCAATAGAAAGAAAACAGATTTAGAGAAGAGAGATCAAGAAGCTAAACTGAATTGAGCTGGGAGTCAGTAGGTACAATTCTTACATTCTCACTGCATGGACCGGTCAATGCAAGAAGTAGTATAATACCTGGTACAATATCTGGTACAATACCTGGTACAACACCTGGTACAACACCTGGTACAACTCCTTGTACAATACCTGGTACAATACCTGGTACAATATCTGGTACAATGCCTGGTACAATACCTGGTACAATACCTGGTACAACTCCTTGTACAACACCTGGTACAATACCTGGTACAACACCTGGTACACTACCTGGTACAATACATGGTACAATGCCTGGTACAACACCTGGTACAATACCTGGTACAATACCTGGTACAACACCTTGTACAATACATGGTACAACACCTGGTACAACACCTGGTACAATACCTGGTACAACACCTGGTACAACACCTTGTACAATACCTGGTACAACACCTTGTACAATACCTGGTACAACACCTGGTACAACACCTGGTAAAACACCTGGTAAAACACCTGGTACAACACCTGGTACAATACATGGTACAACACCTGGTACAACACCTGGTACAATACATGGTACAACACCTGGTACAATGCCTGGTACAACACCTGGTACAACACCTGGTACAATACCTGGTACAACACCTGGTACAACACCTGGTACAATACCTGGTACAACACCTGGTACAATACATGGTACAACACCTGGTACAACACCTGGTACAACACCTGGTACAACACCTGGTACAACACCTGGTACAATACCTGGTACAACACCTGACACAATACCTGGTACAACACCTGGTACAACACCTGGTACAATACCTGGTACAACTCCTTGTACAACACCTGGTACAATACCTGGTACAACACCTGACACAATACCTGGTACAATACCTGGTACAACACCTGGTACAATACCTGGTACAATACCTGGTACAATACCTGGTACAACACCTGGTACAACACCTGGTACAACACCTGGTTCAACACCTGGTACAACACCTAACACAATACCTGACACAACACCTGGTACAACACCTGACACAATACCTGACACAATACCTGGTACAATACCTGGTACAACACCTGGTACAATACCTGGTACAACACCTGACACAATACCTGGTACAATACCTGGTACAACACCTGGTACAATACCTGGTACAACACCTGGTACAATACCTGGTACAACACCTGACACAATACCTGGTACAATACCTGGTACAACACCTGGTACAATACCTGGTACAATACCTTGTACAATACCTGGTACAACACCTGGTACAATACCTGGTACAACACCTGGTGCAACACCTGGTACAATACCTGGTACAATACCTGGTACAATACATGGTACAACACCTGGTACAACACCTGGTACAACACCTGGTGCAATACCTGGTACAACACCTGGTACAACACCTGGTACAACACCTGACACAACACCTGGTACAACACCTGGTACAACACCTGGTACAACACCTGGTACAACACCTGACACAATACCTGGTACAATACCTGGTACAATACCTGGTACAACACCTTGTACAACACCTGGAACAACACCTGGTACAACACCTGGTACAACACCTGGTACAACACCTGGAACAACACCTGGTACAACACCTGACACAATACCTGGTACAATACCTGGTACAATACCTGGTACAACACCTTGTACAACACCTGGAACAACACCTGGTACAACACCTGACACAATACCTGGTACAACACCTGGTACAATACCTGGTACAACACCTGGTACAATACCTGGTACAACACCTGGTACAACACCTGGTACAACACCTGGTACAACACCTGGTACAACACATGGAATAATACCTGGTACAACACCTGGTACAACACCTGGTACAACACCTGGTACAATGCACTGTTACATCAACTACATATAACTTTAGTTTCATGAATTCTATCCCAAGACGGGATAAAATAAAAGATTAGTTTTCTTTCATATAAACTTTGATAAAAAAAACATTGCTATGCTATAGACTATGATCAATAAAATTAAACTGCATCGTCACTGTGCAAGGTTTTTTAAACTGGTTTAAAAGTCCAGCTCTCCAGTTGTAAGTAGGTGTGGATTACTGAGGGGATATCACTTCTCGCACGTTATCTTGTTGATAACGAAATACAAAATAGAATTCAGGTGTGGATACCTTACGTAAGTTTACCAGAAAAAATGTCACGAAGAGGAAATCAATCTGTTTATAGTCTCTGAAAGGACTCACACAACTTAATTAGCCAATCAACCGCTGTGTCACCTTTTACCAAGCCCCTAATGGAAATATGTTTTTGCGGTTTGTAGCTATTTTCTTGACTAAGCAATGTATGGAATAGGTATTTCTATAAGAAAATAGAGCATAATGACTTAAGACTTGGAAAACAAAACTAAACACACCTACTGATAATAGAAAGATGCAGGACTACAGGTGAAAAAAGGTAAGAATTCCCCAGGTGGTAGTTCCCCGTCCAATGTACATATAGGGTTACTGTCTTTCAAGTACCTGTGTGCTCTTATTTGCCATTAAACCTATACAATAAAATCATTTATGGTAGCAAAAACTTCAAACTTTAAGTTGATATAAATTTCACATCATCTGCACTTCAAACGAGCGAATGAGGGGATTGAGTCACTACTAATAACATATGGTAAATCATTTAGTTGTGCGAGTCCTTAACAGCTGATCATGAAACAGGAAAGGAGGTAACTCAGATACACTAGGAATATTGTTTGAAAGAGTGAACATCTAAAACAATCTCTGACATGTTCGTTTTTAATGTGTACTGAATATTGTATTTTTTCAAAATTATTATGTGAAATTATATGTACCAATAATGCAATACACGAAAACTAGCGATAGCAAAGTATATAGCTTAAGTTCATCTCATTTGTTTATTTTAAATTATTTCAGCTGTTTAAGTCTGTCAAGAGGAACGAGTCATTGACAATTATGATATTTGTTGGTGCATTTGAAGTTTGTTAATTGTGAAACTTGTAGTAAATGTATCAGAATTATAGGGATCAAGCACAAATTTTAAACAAGATGTCATATTGGCGAAAAAGAAAGATTTAAAGCCACACCCATTAAATTGTAGAGGCAGCAATAAACTCAGGGTTATCAAAACTCTGTAAATACCGTATATATACAGTGTTTAGGTTAAAGTGACACTTTAATGTACATCTGTCAATACTCAAGCATTATATATCACCTGAATAGCCTTTTGGAACAGCTCTGCTTTTATCATAAAAATGAACATTAACAGCCTGTTATCTTGACCTTGAGTACTTCAGTCCCATGTTGATATTTCTTTCAACAATACCAATTCTTTCCAACAAAAATTAACATTACCATTCAATAAGATTCACGATAACACAAGGCTGTAAGATCCATGACCATGGAACACAGTTGTTCAATCTATAATTCAGACATTCCTTTCCAGTTCCTGAAAGAAAAGTTGCTTACCTGGAAAATCAATAACTATGGTCAGCCTCGGATCTCTGTGTAAACTGTTTGTGATCAGACTTTGAAGAAAACCAATGTCCGACATAAATGTAAACTTTCATATAACATTCTGCCTAAAACAGAATCTACAGCCATGTAACCCGAACAACAGCTGAAATGATTATCGAGGGTGGAAACATTCTAACAAAGGGTTAATTATTAAAATTCTGGTAACTAAATCAACAAACGTCAAGTCAGGGTTTGGGTTCCGTGTATAAAGAGAAACAAGGGAGATTTAATTTCACTTAAAACTAGAACTACACAATGACTTTACCTGTTGTTTTTCAAACATCTTAAAGTTGTTAGTAACCAGGTAAATACTGTTTTATCATGTATAATGCCTGCTGCATTTACACAGGGAATGTACAGACTTAATGCAATCTTAATCAGCAACTGTGTATAAATCCCATTTTGTTCTTGCAGAACCTGCAGCATGCAATCTTTGTACTAATTGTAAATCTA
Source organism: Pecten maximus (assembly GCF_902652985.1). Taxonomy (NCBI): domain Eukaryota; kingdom Metazoa; phylum Mollusca; class Bivalvia; order Pectinida; family Pectinidae; genus Pecten; species Pecten maximus. The sequence goes on along the minus strand of NC_047024.1, from coordinate 36,005,022 downwards.
CAAAGGTATACCTTTATTTTTTAATAGGTTATCACATTAGATGTTATACGATACATTACAGAGAGCTAGTGGCTTTGATAACTGCAACATGCACCATGTGGGTACAACAGAATGGTCACCCTTCCAAGAGCTGACAATGCTCAACATTGCTAACTGTAGGTACATAACACTCACCTGTTCAAATCTAGAGTGAAAACTAGACAACTACAGTAACAATATAATTCAAACTTGATGTTCACTTTTAAAAACTATGTAAATTATAAAGATTATCAAGTTTAGGACAGCAACTCTCAGCATCTACAGTATTTCCCAGCATGTAAACTATAAAGGTATGTTAACTGTCAATGTACAATGTATTATATATAATACTGTAAAGTGAAGACAACTTTCAGCAACTGAATATATAATGTAACTTAGAACTGCATGGAAAAAAAACTTCGGACATAAATCAATGGATTGCATTTAAAAAAACATCATAATTAAACTGTGAACATTCAATTCATATCCCTAAGAAGTGTTTCATGTACAAATTACCCGAATAATTCCAAGTATATGAATATGTTAAAAGCATGTCATCAACTATTGTAAGGTTGTGTTCTTTATTAAATTTCTGATCATGGAAGGACAGGTGATGTAAATGGTAGAAGAGAAGACACTTTCACATACCAGGTATATAAAGAGACAGGGCATCATGAAGGTTTAAAAACCTTGTTTTCATTAACTTATAGTAAAATAAATACAGCTTATCAATTTTAATTATACACAATATAATATATGATAAACATATTAAAACTGATACTGAGCAAAATAAGCGAAAATACTTAATACATTTAAGTATATATATCTTCCTACATAATTTTGGTTCTATGAATTTATGTTTTTTCAAGTATTTTCTTCTGTTGATAACGGAGAGAAAAAATGATTACAGAAAAAAAGCGTTTATCAAGTTATTGAACAATAATTCTGGTATTGTTTTATCCAGCATTATCTAAAGTATCATGTACATATAAATCCTTAAAATCAGGAAACACTAATTATCTATAATGAATTTTTTTTTTTTAAATCCTTGTGATTACAATAAGTGTAGGCTTCTAACACATAGTGCTGACTGGAACTTATTTGACTAAGTAACACCTATACATAGTCACAACAATAGACATCCCATGTACATTGGGATCAGTGAACCAATCTATTGTTAAATCCAATTCAGTATGAAATATAGCACAGGCCTTTTTCTGACACCATTAGAATATTCAAACGTGAAAGGTACTGATATGTAGCATTATATACCTGTGTAAGTCCCATATGAAATGTCAATAGGATTGAGGAAGTGACCATTGCCTGTCTGATGACAAGGTAGTTCTAATCTTCCTATGTGGTGACAAGCCAATATTTATCACACCGTCGACCATGACATTCTATACACACAACCATATATACATAAATGTAGTGATATACTTCAATGCATTTAAATGTTTCAACAACACTACCTATTTATTTATTAACTCCAAATCTCAGGAGCACAATACATCAATATTTATAGGAGATAATAGTGTGCAGTATGAAATAAAACCCTTTTTACTTACCAGATATTTGGTTCGGCCAGCTGACAAGGGCAGGTGCCACACAGAAAGACAGACTAAAGTTGCTAAGTATGGTCCGTCACAGATCACCATAACACACCGCCCATCATTAGTACATCGTGGCCAACGTTTGTTGCCTTGTTGCTATGTAGAACCAAGGGGTGTAACCAGTACATGATTGACAAGATGGCGGGAAGTTTCAAAGTAGAATGAAAACTGCTACATATCAGAGGGTGTGACTAATTAATCATTGTTGCAGTACATTTAACAACCTGTCATATATATGATTTTATTTATTCTGTCACTAACAGAGGCACTTTGGTCTTTATATTTTAACGTTGTGTTAAGAAATATTTTAATAACAAATGAACATCTTACGGACAAGAACGTACTTCCTGTTCAACTTCGAACTTCAGTGACCGACCTCACTTTTATCAAGTCATGCAATAAGTTATTATTCAAACGCATCATTACTCCTGTAAAACTCAAAACAGCAATTCTCCTTTAAATATAGATATTTAGCATCTTTCGCTCGATTACCGATTACCTATGTTCCATTCCCTGCTTTCGCTTTCAGTCCGTTGCCGTTTTTTTGTTTATATACGTATCGGCGTCTAACAAACGCTTACTGGCTGCGGTAGAGCCTACTGCTTCAAGCATCCTTATGATCACAGTCGTAATTCTATTTTAAAAGGTTAAAGGTCAAGTATCAATGGCGGCAACTCTTCGATCAAGAGTGATCGACGATAAAATATCCCAGATAAGGGCATTGGTAAGTATATTTTAGGATTTTCTTCGAACGCAATACATACATACTGTATTGATTTCCCGTTGTCTACTTCCTTGGGATTCCATATAACTCGGAGAACAAGAGAAACACAAGACAGTGCTGTTACACCACTGTTCGGGGTTACTGGGTCATGATCACAAAAGTCACCCGTATAGAATGGTAAGCCCAAGGTAAGGAAAAATGGGTTTTACAAAATACTCTGGTAGATAATTGAATTGGAGCATGTACACCAAAAATAGAAAACAATTATATAAATGTTGATGTTGTGGAATATCGAGTGGTGTGACATGACATGACAGGAGACTTGCCTATTACGTATACGCACTTGACTGAGGATATTCTGAACAGGTCGGGGAGAAGTCCTGATTTCACAATTATAGTGATATTCCACTATAATAGCTAAATATAGCTATAAAACAGTAGCAAATCAAAGCATTTATGACGGAAAAGGTATATGTGACAAAAAGCGAGACAAGTTTACAAAACTAAAACTATTTGCATGTTGGAAAATACCAAAGCTTGTAGCCCGAGTTTCCTCTGGCCCTGACACCATGTCTAGTGTAGGGCCAGAGCGCTCTACAATATGAAAACGTGGAATTCTCCGACACTGTTTGGTATCACTAAGATTTTGGTGCAAACACAATAAAATTGGGCATGACATATCACCTACCTTACATATAATGATAAATGAGATATTTATTTACCCCAAAACACCCATTTAGTCTCATATCATTGCTGTATTCCGTCTGTATAGGCCCTCGCTGTACGTTGGTCAAAATTTCACACTCGACTCAGTGCCATATTGCTAACTATATACTGTAGGTCACGGGTAGCCTAATCACCCTTTAGCCTAATCACCCTAATCAGTGCGTGATTGAGCAATATGAAAAACAAAATACAACATTTATTTCTATTTAGTGTAAAAGATTTGGATTTTGAACACTTACATGTTGTGCATAATTCCATATTCATATCCCACAAACCAGAGTGCATGTTGCAGTGGTCAGGTAGAAAAAAATGCCAATGGGCCAATGGCCCCTTGATGCCAAAAATCAATGGGCCATTTAAAATTGTTATGGGCCATTCTTTAAAATGTATGGACCATCATTTTATAAATCTATAACATATTTAATAAAAAATTAAACCGTTAAATGTCTTTATTTAGTTTTGGTACAGCAACATTACTCTTATGATCACTGTAGCGTCATGTCTTGCCATAATCCAAATTAGCTATATAGCTGACATTTAGCTGTGCATTTTATTATTATATGACAGTCTGGCAGAGGCTTACATGTAGCTGGCCTGCTCGTCTTTCTCTTTCATAGAGGCAAGTATGTAGTATATTTCAGCCGTAGACCTCTAAATTTTCCCGGGTTGGGTGGTATTTTTCTCTCAATTATAGGCATGATATAGTCAGTTATTCCATTGTTATTTCGGCTGGTCTTTTCCCGTTGTACATGTAGGCATGTTAAAGTCATGGTATTTTTGTGTACATTTATCCCCAGGGAGGGGCAGGGGTGGATATTTTTCATATGAGATATGGGCTGGACGCACTGTTGGGTTACATAAGCATTGTGTATACAGTCAAACTTGTAATAGCGGACACCCTTATATAGCGGACACCTGTCCATAACGGACACTTACAGGAATCCCCAATGAAAATCACTATATAAATATCGTGTATATAGCGGACACCTTCCTAATGCGGACAGCGGACACTTATTTTTGTCCGTAAAGTTGTTAAAAAATCTGTATAACAGACACGTGAAACCATAGCCGTGTTGATATTTGTGTGTAAAACGTTTCTAATTTAAACAAGCAAAGCCTTAATTACTCAACTCCTCTGGCAGCAATGCTAACTTAGGAAGCCACTTCATCAGTCACTAATTGTCCTGTTACCTGTAAGTTGCTGTAACAATGGGCAGTAATTACAAGAGAGTGACCGATCGCCATCGGCAGAAGTGTTTGTTTACTCAACCCCACCGGTGACAGCTAAGCTTAGCCATTCAACCATAGCCTAGACAACAAGAATGGTCAGGGGGTAATTAAATCATTATCAAGACCAACAAAAGAGGGACAAAGCAATAGTTATGTCTGTCATAATTGTTTTACTTACAAAATCAACCGTATGCAAATCTGACAGGGCAGGCACATGGTTGTCAGCCGCCATTTTCTCACACTCGGAACTCCTTGGAATATGACTACGTAACATATTAAGAACAGCTGAAGAGTTCCGAGTGTCTTTGTATACACTATACTAATTGACTGAACCAGAAAACGGTATTTATTAAATTAAATCCCTACATGGATTTCAGAAAATATGTCTCAAAATAAATGCTTAGAGATTATAATTATCAGAGGAAAATACACTTTCATTTATAAAGAGTTAATGTTGTAATAGAAAAGATATTTCAAACATATTTATTTTCCAAAATATTGAGGATTAACATGAAAATTGTTTTACTATGATAAGAATTACCTTATTTTTTTTACTATGTTGAGTATTTTTGTCTGAATAGATATTCATCAGTATAGTATGATATTGTGAAGATTTGTTTTGAAACTATAGGCTTAATATCAATTATTAAAAATATCAACTTCAATTTTTGTGTCAGATGAATGATTGAAAATTAATTAATTAAGCATTTATCTTTAATCATTTGTCTTTTATTCATTTGTTTAAGTGTTTAAATATAATAAATCAGGAGACATATAGTGTATTATAAACAGACTTTGGTTTGTTTCTTCGTTTATAAGGGACATAACTCGTTGAACCTCTATATAAAGGACACCTCTCTATAAAGGACACTTTTGTCTTGTCCCTTAGGTGTCCTTTATAGACAGGTTCGACTGTATATTCTGTCATCATATTTCGTCTTCTCATCACTACTACATTCTGTATATTATCAAAGATTGAACTTTATCAGCTGTGTAGTCATTTCATTGATCTGTAAATAGCCAGCCATAAAAGTCGAGACAGAACCACAAACTAAAATCACTATACGAGGTTTACATAGTTTACTGCTTATAATTTGTAAATCATGTATTCTTGTATAAAATATAACAGGTTTTGGGAAATAATAAGCTTAGTTTTCTGGATTTAAACTATATAGGAAGAAAAGCACAATAAATGATATTTGGTCTTTTCGGACCATTGCGTTTTGATTCCGGTTGTTAATTGCACTGTCACTTACAAAATGGCGGGTCATTATTGTGAAATTTTGACCTACGTAACTAAGGGTCTATAAGGACGGAATAGAACACCATTTTGGGACTAATGGGTGTTTTGGGGGTAAATAAATAACTCATTTATCCGTTCCAGTAGAGTAACATCAAGTTCCCTGAGTAGACAAAACTTTCAGTAAACATATTTTAGTAAAATAGTATTTTCCTAAATTGATGCACCTTAAATACTATATTGCCAAATTTGCTGTTTAAGTGATTTTTGCCATTTTTAGTAACAAAACCTTACATGTAATTTGCGAGTTTGCAATACAAATCCTTACGTATAATTTGCGAGTTTGTAATTATAAACAAGTTGGCAGTTTTCCCCAACCTGATAATGACGGACAGAACAGCAACAATAGAATGTATGTTTGTATCGAGGTCTAATGAATAACTCAGGTTTAAACAGGTAATATAAAGGTGTGAGGTAAAATAGTTCTGATATGACATAATGCCTACCTTACATATATGTATAAATGAGGTACCGGTATTTATTTATCCAAAAGTTGGTTAACAATGAAATAACATCTATCAGTGAAAATTATTGTCAGTGTCTCGATGTCCCAGCAACAGTTGCTCACATCTGTTGTGTAATGGCTCCACTTCCACTTCCAGCCTTGTCTTAAATCATATACCAGTTTTTCAGATAAGGGGTACAAGCTTAATTTACACCTTAGAATTAAAGACAAAACTCCCCAGAAAAAAATGGAGACGTTGGTTTTCTAATACAGTGGAACTTCGTTAACTAGAACTCGGAAAACTTGAATACCCCGCTTAACTCGAAGTACTTCGTCAGTCCCGGCCGAATTCTCTCTTTGTCCTAGTAAAGAAAACTAGTAAAACTCGGATAATACGAAGTAAAAATTTGGTCCTAACAACAAAAATCCTATTTGAAATGATCGAATAACTCGAAGTATCATTTTTGTGTCCCAACGATCTGTGGTTAACGCCGACATTTTTTCAACATCGAAATTCTGTTTTTTAAACTGCTGAAACAATAGCGTAATTACTGCCGAGGTGTTCAGAGTACGACTGTAAAGGTCAGTGCTGTCTATTAAATCGGATAACACGCCAACTCAGTAACCGTAACATTTTATACGCACATGCACAGCCCAACTTCCTGTGCTAATACACATAGAAATGGCGTGGTTGTCGGTAAAACATAAGTTGTACTACCAAACAGTATTTTATATGTCCAATATAAGGTACTGGTTCTGTTACATTTTACATATAATCTGTGTTAAATTTAAACGGTTATTTGATATAACATTAATAAATTGTTATTCGGTTAAATTCCATTTTATCGTTTTCCTTTTGCAAACATGACATGTACATCAGATCGTTATTGAAGTGAATAAGCGAAAGAAACTTTATTGAGACTGTATATCGGCAAAACTACACCCTTTTTACAGAGTTATGCCCCTTTATGTAAAAAAATGGTTACTAGCTTGTCCGGCTATGCATTTGCATTGTTTTCAATGGATTTTACTAAAATTTGGTATGTAGTTAGAGGACCCTATGAGGCTTAGCTCTATGCGAAGATTTTGCCGAATTACCAGTTCTAATAGAGTTATGCCCCTTTTTCTTTAAAAACGAGCAAAATTCTGTTCAGCTATGCATTCACTTAGTTCTTACCTAAACATAGAACATGTTTGATTTGGTTATAGTACCATAAATAGGCAGCTTCACAAAGTATCCAAACCAATCATGGAAAAGCGGGGGGTATACTTGTCAGCCCCTCGGTGACAGCTCTAGTATCTAGTTTACTATGTACATGTGTGAATCTCAAAATTGAAAGCTTTAATTCTGTTTAATATTGTATTCGAAACTGCAACACAAACACACACGAACCACTTAAGTTACCTCAAAATAAACAATATTTTATATCCTCAATATAAACAATATTTTATATCCTCAATATAAACAATATTTTATATCCTCAATATAAACAATATTTTATATCCTCAATATAAACAATATTTTATATCCTCAATATAAACAATATTTTATATACTGGTATATTATCTTATCTTTTTGAGACAATAACATATCTTGTTGTGTTATTTGTAAACTGTAGTTATTAATCATTTTTTCTAATTTTGCTTTAATCAATCAATTACATTTCTTTTTTTTAATTTTCAATTGTTTTTGATCATTAGCCAATCACTATTTTGCAAGCAATAAACTTTCATATATTGAGGACAATAAAACTATTAACTATAGCAAGATTTTCTAAAGTATTCTTTCAATATCATGGTGCTTTAGACATGGATCCAAATGGCAACCTGTTTTTGAGGGTCCAGAAAAAGATAAAAGATGGCAAGAAAGAAAAAGATCATGAAAGAGCACTTCGACATGCACCCTCGAGTCAGCAATCAAAGGAGACAACTTCTACAGCAGATACTGCAGAGCAGAAACAGGGAACATCAAGTGGAAATGACAGTGTGATTATCATTCCCGATACACCAAGGTTAGATTTCTCTATTGTAAACTATATAAACACATCATTATACTGGAATTAGGTTGTCTGTCTGTAGACGCAACGATGTACCGGCTACTCCTCCTAAACTACTGAGGGAATTTCAACGAAAATTTATGGCAATAACCCTTATACATTGTAGATGTGCGCAATCTATATCATGTTGTAATTTTGTTTTTACCATGGTAACCAGGTCACTATACTTCGTTTTTTGGGTGAGTCTGTAGACACAACGATATACCGGCTACTCTTCCTGAACTAATGAGGGAATTTCAACGAAACTTTATGGCAATAACCCTTATACATATTAGATGTGTGCAATCTATATCATGTTGTAATTTTGTTTTTACCATGGTAACCAGGTCACTATACTTCGTTTTTTGGGTGAGTCTGTAGACACAACGATATACCGGCTACTCTTCCTGAACTAATGAGGGAATTTCAACGAAACTTTATGGCAATAACCCTTATACATATTAGATGTGTGCAATCTATATCATGTTGTAATTTTGTGGTTACACTGGTAACCACATCACTATACTTCGTGTTTTGGGTGAGGATGAATTTTGTCCCGTCAACTCCTCATAAACCTGTGAACTGCTTCAAGTCAAACTACACAGGAGTGATAGGGACCATGTGTAAATGTGCATGCATGATATTTCTCTACAGAATTTTTGGTTTCCATGGTTACCAGGGTTCAGTTCCCCCTATTCTTGTGGAAAATTTTGTCAAGACAACTCAGACAACTCCTATATAGCTATCAACCGATTTCATTTGAAATAAATAGGAATGTTAGGGACTCATAATGTGTACATATGCATGCAGATTTTTTCCCTACCAATTTAGGTTGCCGTGGTAACCTGTATAAAAACAGGGTTTTTTTTTGGAAAATCTTCACTGGAGGGGTGGGGGGTATGAGTTGGCCCTCTGGACGACAGTTCTAGCTTAAGCTGTATCTGTAGGTGAAATTTTTTTTGTGTTAAGAAATCCTGTCTTTAATTAGCTCACCTGGACCGAAGGTCCGGTGTGCTTTTGTCATGGCGCGGCGTCTGTCCGTCAACATTTGCTTCAAATCGCTACTAGTCAAAAATTTCTTATTGGATTTTGACCAAATTTCATCAGAAACATCCTTGGCAGAAGGGGATCAGATTTTGCTTAAATTGTGATTCTGACCCCCAAGGGGTCGGAAGGCCGGGGCCCAATAGGGGAAATTGAGGCAGTTCCTTTAAATCGCTACTAGACATAAAGTTATGAATGGATTTGAATCTTATTTGGTGAGTCTGACCCCCCCCCCCCCCCCCCTAGGGCCAGAGGTGCGGGGCCCAATTAAGTAAGTTCTTTAGGTTGCTATTTGTATTTTTGAAGCCATTGATATCCCCACCCCATATAGCTCAGGTGGACACCAAACGATAATCACAATCCTGTTGTAAATATATAGGCCGAATACAAACCAGGTGAATGATACAGGCCCTCTGGGCCTCTTGTTTTTTATTTTGCTGTTGGTCTTACCAGTACTTAAATATTACATGTACCATAAAAGGAATATACTACTACCGTACTATAATAATATTCATTCCAAATCCACCATCTTTCAGATCATGTTTTATGTTTTTAAAATGATTTGTTTTTCAGTCCAGTATTTTCAAGATTTGTTGGCAAGAGAGGAAAACAACTCGGTGGAAACCAACTATCCAGTGATAGATATGAAGAGACAGGTGATGTTAGTCGAGGACCTACAGACTCAACAACAAAAAGTCAAAGGTCAGAGGGCAGCTCCCACAGCAGGTCAAGACTGCCTAGAGAACCAATGTTAACACCGGAAAAGCATTCATCACCATGGAGACAAAACCACAATGAGGGGAAAAGTAATATCGGGAGTATTAGCTCTCCTAAAATTGTGTCTAGTTTTAGAAATAAATTTTTGGATGCTAAATCAAAGATTGCACTTAGTCCAGGAAAAGTAAAAATCAGTCCGTATATTCCATCCCATGACATCCATTTTAAAACAGCTCTACAGGAAATGATGGAGAGGAAACAGATTAAATCAAGAACGGAATCAAATCATCCTAATAAGAATCATGAACAGAGTGCAAGAAAAGTATCACATTCTTCTGCAGGACTTTCTAGGAAACACCAGGACCATTCCTCTGAGTCCTGTAATCATGTAGATGATAGCACCAAATTAATCCATCCTCATTCTGTTAGACCAAGTCACAAACTAATGTCAAAGCAATATCAGGTCCCTGACAAGGAAAAACAACACAATAAGGAGCTCGCCTGTAACTTCGCTAGAAGAAAAGCTGAGACATCTTCATCTCCAGCCAAAAGCAAACGTGCTCGACTGGATGGCGAATTTCATACCAAGGAATTCTACCCTGCGTACCACACCTGGCCTTCAGAGTCCTCAGACAGTGGTGAATCCGATGATAGTGACTTTGATGCTGTTAGCTCACAGACACTTCAGGCAATGATCGATTGCAGCTGTACCCCACAGACTAACAAAACTTCATCCCCAGCCTGCCATGTCCCCTCTCCCAAACAGTTCAGTCAAGTTCACAGACTTAACGATGAGTCCAATGAATGTGCCAATCACACAGTGACTAAGCATGCTCAACCTAAACCTCACTTATCACATGTATCCTCTTTACATGACATTACTTCTTCAAGGTCAACCAATCATAATCCTCAGGGTCACATTGACAGTAACAGTTCAGGAGCACGTAGAAAACCAGAAAAATCAGATGGAAATAAAACAAAAAATTCTTATACAAATATGAAAAGTGATCAAAGGGAAAAAATGTCAGGTTGGTTTGATGATGGCTTTTCTAGAATGACAGAATCAGAATGGTCACCAACTGTGAGAGAAGAGTCAAGGTCACATTCAAGAAAAATGGCTGCAGAAAGGTCCAGGCCAATTCAAACTGCAGCATTAGAAGCGAGGGCGCACAAAAACAAAAGAAGTAAGGATATTTTGCTTAGATATTTCAAATTACTGTACCTTCCAAATTGTGAGATAACGTTTGATTTTAAAATGGCTCTTATATGTATGTATTTTAGCTTATCTAGTCTTATATCATCTCTATGTGTAAATAATTTTATCCTACTTGAATTGGTACAAGAATTGGGCCATAGCCTTGAGTCAGTTAAGATTTCCTACTATCCATGTCATATATTTGCTAATTGGACATTAACAAGTGAACACAATCATTCTACCATATATATGGTCCAGCTCTCAGCATGTATGAAGCATATTTACAATTGCTGATTGGCCAACAAGATTTGGTCACCCAATTTAAACCATGAGTCATAACAGGAAAATAAATCAATTCCAGATTTCAAACCATATAATTGCTGAATATGAGAGACCAATTTTTAGGTAACTTTATCACTAGCCCTCTACCTCTGGGTCGCCAGTTCGACACATGTGAGGCAGTTGCCTGGTACTTACCGTATGCCGATGGTTTTTCTCCTGGTACTCCGGCTTTCCTCTACCTCCAAAAACTGGCAAGTCCTTCAATGACCCTGGCTGTTAATAGGATGATAAATAAACCAAACCAAACCCATTCTAAGATGAAAATGAGTTATTGCCCGTAGCAAGTATAGAATTCAGGTTTAAAATTGGAATTTGTATTGGTTGGTTGGTTGGTAGGTGGTTTTATACAATATTTCCTATTACGGCCATAGTCTTGTGCACAGACAACATGAGAGGATTGGTGGCCTGGATTCCTCTCCGGTGAGATGTGTATGATGTATATCTCTTTAGTTAGTAAACATATCCTAATAATAATTACCTTACTGTGTAAGTATGTGTAGCCCTTTCATTATGTAAATATATCATTATCATTAGATTACATAGACAAATTCTCCTAGACCTTACTAACATAGTAATACTACATTCTCTTTGCTACAGCACATCCAAGTTCTGGAACAGATCCAGGGTCACTCACTTAAACCTCAGGATGGCAGTCCGAGCCAGCCAATCATATGTGAGAATATGCCAGATAGCACAGCCCCACAAAGTCAGATAGAGCAGGTAGAAGGGGACGAAGAGTTAGCCAAAAAGTTACAGGTTCGTAGTCCCAGAAAGTTACAGGTTCGTGGTCAACAGATTAACGATGTACAGGTTTGTAGTCAAGAGGTTAACGATGTACAGGTTTGTAGTCAACAGGTTAACAATGTACAGGTTCGTAGTCAACAGGTTAAAGATGTACAGGTTTGTAGTCAACAGGTTAACGATGTACAGGTTTGTAGTCAACAGGTTAACAATGTACAGGTTTGTAGTCAACTGGTTAACGATGTACAGGTTTGTAGTCAACAGGTTAATGATGTACAGGTTTGTAGTCAACAGGTTAACGATATACAGGTCTGTAGTCAACAGGTTAATGAAGCACAATCATCAGGCTAAGGTGTCACCGACCGGTTAATGAGGTATATTTATTGAGTATGCAAATATCTGGCTCATGAGGTACAATCATCAGGTATGCAGTCAACCTTCTCTCAAGGTAGGGTAATTAGGCAAGGTTAAGACAATTATCATACAGTCAAACTCAATTGTCTAGAGCTCTGATAACTCGTAGACCTTGCTTAGGTAACTCATAGTAAAAATTCAGGTCCAACAGTAAAAATACAGTCTTCTGTCAAAGTTATGCAGTACACATCATGTTGACAAGGAATGATCTGTTAAATAGGAAAAGGTATTCGGCTAAAAGGATGAATCGCCTGTTTTGTAGCAAATGTATGAAGATGTGCTAGACTTTATTTCCAGTTGTAGATCCTTTCTTAATGAAACTTCAAACAAGTTTTTGTTACAGAATATCAACATTCAGCTGAGATAAATTGATCTCCAGCAATAATCTGGTTACAAATTAATCACCTTACGATTTATTTCTACAGGAGCAAATGGACATGGAGTTTGCCATGTCCCTCCAGAACCTGGAGAACCAGCCGCCAGTGTTTGGTGCAGGGGCTTTCCCACACCATGATGTGGCCTCACCCAACCCTGCTGTTGCCTACAATAGGGGTCCCATGGCTGTGGGGCAGGGGAGGTGGGCCACCACACAGAGGGGCCGGACAACATCACGCTATCCTGGTAAGTATCCTTGATCCTAAGGGCCAGACACAATGTATATCAGCTAAGCATTGTTATGGATATATATGATAATATGAGTGTAGGGTAAACCTCAGTAATATGTTTTAATGGGATTTGAATCACTCCTGAGAAAAAGATTTCCAATTGACCTACGTTAGAGTCCAACTTGTAAGAGTTATCCCCCTGTGAGCACTAATACATATAATATGTAGTCAGGAAAAACCTCGATGATGTGTTGTAATTTTCTTATTTTCATGGAAAATTTGTGCTTTTAGTTTTCCATAATCCAACATTTATCATATTCTATCACTGCAATAAAGGTTATTTGATTTTCATTCAAGACAAAATCGTTTTTTTGCATATTTTTTATTTTCTCCAAATCTTCCAAGATATGAAGAAAATAAACATGGAAAGGGATAGTAATTTTTTGCAACAAAAGGAAAGCAAAGGGTGGCACATAGATAGTTTTGTCAATTTTCATGAAAACCAGTTCATTATTTCCTGAAGGTGTCATACTGCCTTAAATCTTTATTGATAAAAATATATTCTAGGTCCGTGATTATTTTCTTACTGTATGATATATATAATACAGATGGGTGTATACCTAATTTCAGGTTCTTTTTCTCAATGGCAAGTTAAGATCATATAAATATGAACTGATACATGTCATCAGAGATCGAGGTCAGGTTTCAGGGTTTGCCTGGATTAGAGTCAGATAATGAGTTATAGTGTATGATATCAAAGGTCAAGGTCAAGGTGTGAGGTATCAAAGGTCAAGGTCAAGGTGTGAGGTATCAATGGTCAAGGTTTATGGGCTCTAGGTATCAAAGGTCTAGGGCATAGTCCGCTATTGCAATCCTGCTTTGGATGCCTTTTGAGGATTTTATTCCGAGATTTATATCCCAATAAAACTTTTTTGTGTTTCAGATTTAGATGAGGTAGAGGCTTTACTTCGTGACCTTGATGAACCTGAGGAACGATTACTTCAGGTTTGTATCAAATCTTTGTTGTGTTTGTATCAAATCTGTGTTGTTTTTGTATCAAATCTGTGTCGTGTTTGTATCAAATCTGTGTCGTGTTTGTATCAAATCTGTGTCGTGTTTGTATCAAATCTGTGTCGTGTTTGTATCAAATCTGGGTCGTGTTTGTATCAAATCTGTGTCGTGTTTGTATCAAATCTGTGTCGTGTTTGTATCAAATCTGTGTTGTATTTGTATCAAATCTGTGTTGTAATGTATCTAATCTGTGTCGTGTTTGTATCAAATCTGTGTCGTGTTTGTATCAAATCTGTGTAATATTTGTATCAAATCTGTGTAATATTTGTATCAAATCTGTGTAATATTTGTATCAAATCTGTGTAATATTTGTATCAAATCTGTGTCGTGTTTGTGCTGTAATCAGTCCGTTTCCTTGTGAAATGAGTACATGCCCTAGATATAATTGTCCTACTCTATCATCAGTTTTCCTGATGGAATGTGTACATGTCCTAAATATAATTGTCTTTCCCTATAATCAGTCCTATAATTTCCATATGAAATATGTACATGCCCTAGATATAATTGTCCTACTCTATCATCAGTTTTCCTGATGGAATGTGTACATGTCCTAAATATAATTGTCTTTCCCTATAATCAGTCCTATAATTTCCATATGAAATATGTACATGCCCTAGATATAATTGTCCTACTCTATCATCAGTTTTCCTGATGGAATGTGTACATGTCCTAAATATAATTGTCTTTCCCTATAATCAGTCCTATAATTTCCATATGAAATATGTACATGCCCTAGATATAATTGTCCTACTCTATCATCAGTTTTCCTGATGGAATGTGTACATGTCCTAAATATAATTGTCTTTCCCTATAATCAGTCCTATAATTTCCATATGAAATATGTACATGCCCTAGATATAATTGTCCTACTCTATCATCAGTTTTCCTGATGGAATGTGTACATGTCCTAAATATAATTGTCTTTCCCTATAATCAGTCCTAAAATTTCCATATGAAATATGTACATGCCCTAGATATAATTGTCCTACTCTATCATCAGTTTTCCTGATGGAATGTGTACATGTCCTAAATATAATTGTCTTTCCCTATAATCAGTCCTATAATTTCCATATGAAATATGTACATGCCCTAGATATAATTGTCCTACTCTATCATCAGTTTTCCTGATGGAATGTGTACATGTCCTAAATATAATTGTCTTTCCCTATAATCAGTCCTATAATTTCCATATGAAATATGTACATGCCCTAGATATAATTGTCCTACTCTATCATCAGTTTTCCTGATGGAATGTGTACATGTCCTAAATATAATTGTCTTTCCCTATAATCAGTCCTATAATTTCCATATGAAATATGTACATGCCCTAGATATAATTGTCCTACTCTATCATCAGTTTTCCTGATGGAATGTGTACATGTCCTAAATATAATTGTCTTTCCTTATAATCAGTCCTATAATTTTCATATGAAATGTGTATATATCCTAAATATAATATCCTGTTCTATAACTAATGTTACATTATGAATTGTGTTTGTTGCAGCATTCCCCACAGGGTCGACCAATGACACGTAATGGGGCTTGGACGCAACAAACAGGTCAACATTTTCTGGAAGACATTGGTGATTTTTAAAACTAATATCTATGACATTTGACACTTGTCCATATTAATTTTATAGAATAGTATCATTACATAGCTACAAATGTTTGTAATTGAAAATTGCCCTTATTAGCTCACCTGGTCCAAAGGACCAAGGTGAGCTTATGCCATACCGTAGCGTCCGTCGTCCGTCCACAGATCAGAATTTGACCAAATTTGGTCAGAATCATCCCTATGGGGTAGGGATTCAAAACTGTACAAATGGTGGGGCTGACCCCCTGGGGGCCTGAGGGGCAGGGCCAAAATGGGTCACTATAGCTATATTGATAATAACGACTTGTTCTCTGAAACCGAGCAATGGATATCGCTCATATTTGCCTGGTAGCATCACTATGGTGTGGGGATTCAAAATTGTACAAATGATGGGGCTGACCCCCAAGGGGCCTGAGGGGCGGGGCCAAATGTGGTCAATTGGGCTATATTGATATAAACGGCTTCTTCTCTGAAACTGAGCTGTGGATATTGCTCATTTTTGCCTGGTAGCATCACTATGGGGTGGGGATTCAAAATTGTACAAATGGTGAGGCTGACGCCACGGGGGCCTGAGAGGCGGGGCCAAGAGGGGTCAATTTTGCTAAATTGATATGAACAACTACTTCTCTGAAACTAAGCAATGGATATCACTCATATTTGCCTGGTAGAACCCCTTGGGTAGGGATTCAAAATTGTACAAATGACAGGGCTGACCCCTGGGGAGCTAAGAGACGGGGCCAAAAGGGGTCACTTTGGCAGAATTGATATAAACAACTTCTTCTCTGAAATTAAGCAATGGATATCACTCACATTTGTATGGTAGCATGGTCATGGGGTGGGGATTCAAAATTGTACAAACTTTGGGGTTGACCTCCCAGGGGGCTGAGGGGTGGGGCCAAAAGGGGTCAATTTGGCTAAATTGATATGAAAAACTTCTTCTCTGAAACAGCTCATATTTGACTGGTAGCATCCTTTTGGTTAGGGAATCAAAATCTTATAAAGGAAGGAACTTACCCCCCGCAGTGCAGAGGGCGGGGTCAAAAGGGGTCAATTGGTTTAAACAACTTCTTTTCTGAAACTAAGCAATGGATATCACTCACATTTGTGTGGCAGCATCCCTATGGGGTTGCGCCAAAAGTCAATTTCATTTCTTGGATTAATGCATTTTTTTGGCATAAAAACCTCACGTACCCATATAAAATGTCTATGATATATTGACATAGCAATACCAGTGACAAATATACTTAATCATCATTCTTGTTTCATATCTCATGAAATCCAGGTGAGCGATACAGGCCCTCTGGGCCTCTTGTCTTTCTGTAGTAGTGTTGTCTATGTACACCTGAAAAATTAACTTCCACTAATTATCACTACGTAAAGTACCCTTCGGTACTGTTGTCTCCATATTAAACAGGGAAAAGTAACTCTGTGTTATCAGGTGTAACCTTCAGATATTGGACAACCGATTTAATGGAATGTTTGATAAGTTCTGATTAATTTTTCTGAAAAATTTTGTGAAGTCATGTTAATAATTTGCAAGTCGATTCATTAACAGTAACCTATTGTTACAGCTCATCTCAACAGCAGCCTGTTGTCAATGTTAGAGGGAGGCAGTCCATTTATTGGCCAAGTAAGTATTATATTTCACCTGTACCTAGACCATAATCCAGCTGTATCTAGCCCAGTAAGTATTATATTTCACCTGCACCTAGACCATAATCCACCTGTATCTAGTCCAGTAAGTAAATATATCACCTGTACCTAGACCATAATCCACCCGTATCTAGCCCAGTAGGTACAATATTTCACCTGTACCTAGACCATAATCCACCCGTATCTAGCCCAGTAGGTACAATATTTCACCTGTACCTAGACCATAATCCACCTGTATCTAGTCCAGTAAGTAAATATATCACCTGCACCTAGACCATAATCCACCTGTATCTAGTCCAGTAAGTACAATATTTCACCTGCACCTAGACCATAATCCACCTGTACCTAGACCATAATCCACCTGTATCTAGACCATAATCCACCTGTACCTAGACCATAATCCACCTGTACCTAGCCCAGTAAGTAAATATATCACCTGCACCTAGACCATAATCCACCTGTATCTACACCATAATCCACCTGTACCTAGACCATAATCCACCTGTATCTAGAAAATAATCCACCTGTACCTAGACCATAATCCACCTGTACCTAAACCATAATCCACCTGTATCTAGACCATAATCCACCTGTACCTAGACCAATCCACCTGTATCTAGACCATAATCCACCTGTACCTAGCCCAGTAAGTACAATATTCCACCTGTACCTAGATTATAATCCACCTGTACCTACACCATAATCCACCTGTACCTAGCCCATAATCCACCTGTACCTAGCCCAGTAAGTACAATATTTCACCTGTACCTTGACCATAATCCACCTGTACCTAGACCATAATCCATCTGTACCTAGACCATAATCCACCTGTACCTAGCCCATAATCCACCTGTACCTAGCCCAGTAAGTACAATATTTCACCTGTACCTTGACCATAATCCACCTGTACCTAGACCATAATCCATCTGTACCTAGACCATAATCCACCTGTACCTAGCCCATAATCCACCTGTACCTAGCCCATAATCCACCTGTATCTAGCCCAGCAAGTATATATATCGCCTGTTACTAGCCCAGTGCTATTATGAAGTTATTTGTAAATTAAATCGGCCCTGTACCTACTTTACCTCGGATGTTTCCAGAATAGTAAGGAATAACCAGAGTTAATTTGATCTTCACATATTTTTCTGATACATGTTCGTTACAGCCTGTAGCACGACACTCACGGTCTCGGCGAAGAGGACAGAGACGAAACACCAACCCACGTGGATTAGATATTGGCAGTCCAGCAGATGGCAATGACTATGAGGTTTGCTTTTATGATATATAGATATGATATCTTCACATTTTGATGCATCAATAAAATTCTTAACTGTGTGAAGAAATATGGTTAGACCACCTAAAAAATGTAGTTATGCTAAATGGTATTTGTAATAAAAGCAAGCATTTGCAACATTCAATCTACAATTTGTCATAGGTCTGATGTTCCATTCTGACAATTTCAAATTTAATGGGGAAAAAATATTCAATTTTTGCACAGGATCTGTTAAATCTAGCAGAAATGCTGGGTGATGTAAAGAACAAGGGTTTGACTGAGGCACAGAGCTCCAGGCTTCCTGTACGTACATACCAGGCTAACGGTGACAAACAGGATTCCGAAGACTGTCTCATCTGCATGTGCGAGTATGACCAGGGTGACAGACTGAAAATGCTTCCATGTTTCCATGAGTTCCATTCCCAGTGTATCGATAAGTGGATCATGGTAAGCTAGAAATTTATAACAATACTTATCATGTAGCACTTTTACAATTATTTTTTCCTAGCAGCTTTGTGGAAATTGACCCCTGGTGGAAATTTGATTTTTTTTTTCTTAATTTTTATCAAAATGTAAAATTAGTGGGGGGAGGGGTAAGGAAAGATTGCTGGGTTTTCACATCCTGGCATTAAAATAAAAAATACCAGACTTAAAGATTTTGAGGAATTTTGATGTTTTTGTTGGAAAAAATAACAACATACACAAATGTGATTTTCTATGTGACCTTTTTATTCTTATTTTGAATTATACTCTTTTCAGGGAAATGCCAGCTGCCCAGTTTGTCGCGTAGAAGTCAAATTAACATAAAACAGTTATTGATGGACACATAATAGACAAAGTTTAGTGGATCTGAGGTACTGAATGAAGAAGAAAGACATTGAGGAATGATCATGAAGTGCTATGAATCTCTGTTTAGTTGTTAGAAGGAATGTTCCTAGTGGACATTTATCTTCTCTCTACCAGAAAGATAATTGTTGCCATGCACAATGAGATAATCCTGGTTGTTGAATGACTAATACTATTGACTGATTCGCTGGGATTGTTACATAAAATTCTCACATGTTGCTGGTATTAGATATAATGTTTGAACAATTTTCTATCTTGGTATGACATTTTCTTGTGTGATCTGAACTTTGTGAGTGAACAATATCTCCCACTGTTTGGGCCTTTATGTTGGAAAGCTTACTTCACTTTGCCATGGACATTAAATTAAAGATTTATATTTATGGTGACTTGTGTAAAAATAAGGAATTTGATCTGTACGGAACTATTAATACCAAATTTAAACCATTAATATTCATATTTATTATGTACAAGAGTATCAAATTCAGATTTGCCTCTTAGAGGACAACTTTCAAATTAAAGTGCAATGTTTATTACTTGAAATAATTAACAAAAAACAGATAACAAAAAAAAATGCACACTTTTATAAATGATACGGGTCTTTGGACCTCTTACTTTAATGCAATTTTGTGATTCCTACCAGATGTCTGTTGTAACATATTTATTATCAGTGTTTGTTTAGGATTGGTATTTTTATACGATAGTACACATTTTATCACTCTGTCTGTTGTATGTTAGTACAGTACCTCTGTTGAGTAGTGTTTTATGGCTGTGTTTGGCAGCACACGGATGTGCCACTAGACTAGGATTGTACCTCTGTAATAAAAATCGACAGTGGGTGGAGTTACCGAAACCCAAAGGTTGTACTCTCTCCCAACCAACTCTTAGGAAACTTCATGGACATGATATATAGTAGCTTAGGTAGTTGTGCTCTTGTGATTTTCCTTTCTTTGGACCCATGACCCTTTAATGAAATTCTTTCCACAAATTACATGTGAATTGACTGAAGTATTTCTGGTGTTGATTGATGTATATACTACAGAGCTTTGATACCTTCTCACATGCAATGCTACATTGTAGATATTAATCTGATAATTGTATTGTTGGAAATCTATCTAGTTTAAAATTCTGACACGTTTGAAATTAAATTCTTTTTAGCAAAAATCTATCGGCTGAAGCTTCTTAAAAGTAGAAAACAGAGTCACACAAATTTGAAGAAAAAAACAACAACATTTTCTTTTCTCATTTTCTAATATTTATTTGGAATTAGGGAATAATAAAATGGCTTGTGGCTATTATGTTGAGATCTATCCATTCAGATTTTTTTACTAAAAATGTCTCCATGAAACGAACATATACATGTATAATATAATAATTTGTATGTAGAATAACTCATAGTTATAGCTTAGATGATATCCCTATGTTGATATATATATTTTTTTTAATCCTTGTGTGCAATATCTACGTTATTGAACCATACATATCTAGTAGAACTCTGTAGTACATGACATGTGTTGTCTAAGCCAATCTGAAGTTGCAGGATAACAGGAGAACTTTTCAAGGTTAATACAAAGAAGATCAGAGTATATTATTGAAATAACTAGAATTTGTTGTGCAAAGATATGTTTTATGGTGTTGGAAGCAATCGTGTCTAAATGTAGTATCCATATATGTTGAAATCTTCAGGACTTTTTGTTCTCCTAATCAATGCATTTGTTATGTTTTTTTTATTGTTGGATATACATGTACAACATAAAAACTCAATAGAAGAAAGAAAAAATTGACTTTAGTAACCCATTTAGGCGTCGAAATACTACACTACCACCACAGCCTTCCAAAAGTGGACAATTTAATTTTGCAATGGTAAACAATCCAAACATTTTTATACATGTAGTGATACATCATACTTTAATCGTGAGAAGAGTAAAGCGCTTCATATTATATGGCCAAATCGGTAATGTAATTGGCTCTACAGTTTCATCTGACATCACCACACAATCTAATTCTCCCTGATAACTTTTCAAATGCCTTTAAAAGTCATAATTTTGTGTTTAAATAAAGAGAATATTATTTTGTATGAAATTGACAGGAAATTGGCTTTCATTTTATTATTTTATATTTTATAATTGCATCATTATTACAAATTATAGGGTGACATGGTATTATTATAGACACACATAATGACATTACACCGGCCGATACAGCCAGGGGGTAAAACAGTAGGTGGTATAAACATACTAAAACTTAATTCGGTCTCTGTACTGATAAAGTGACAATGTACTAGACACAGAGTAGTATAACTGTGTGAAGCTGTCATCAATGATTTATTAAAGATAAGTTAATTTCAACACCTGGTTTTGACATACAAAATCAGGGTTTACAAATTTAGATGAGAACAAGATGTTAGCTCCAATATCTGATACAGAAAATAAGAATATTTTGGTTGGAAATAGAAGACATTGTGATCTAGCTTATAGATGGCTTATGTTACACATTGTGGTATATGATGATGAATATTTCTAAGCAAAAATATTTATTTCAGTAGAAGTAATACGTGATCTGACAAATCAGAATGAATATGTAGATTGAATGTGTATGTTGATTACATGTATGATTGGTATGAGTGTGACCTTGTATCTGATCCTAGATTGACTGTGAATAAAAACTTGTGTACAATATAACTGATAATAAACCTGGTATTTCAAAGTAGTGTTACTGTAATTTATGACTGGTCTATACAATGTCCCTATATCTGGTCTATTCAATGTCCCTATATCTGGTCTATACAATGTCCCTATATCTGGTCTATACAATGTCCCTATATATGGTCTATACAATGTCCCTATATCTGGTCTATTCAATGTCCCTATATCTGGTCTATACAATGTCCCTATATCTGGTCTATACAATGTTTCCCTGTTTGGTCTATACAATGTCCCTATATCTGGTCTATACAATGTCCCTATATCTGGTCTATACAATGTCCCTATATCTGGTCTATACAATGTCCCTATATCTGGTCTATACAATGTCCCTATATCTGGTCTATACAATGTTCCTACATCTGATCTATACAATGTTCCTATATCTGGTCTATACAATGTCCCTATATCTGGTCTATACAATGTCCCTATATCTGGTCTATTCAATGTCCCTATATCTGGTCTATACAATGTCCCTATATCTAGTCTATACAATATCCCTATATCTAGTCTATACAATGTCCCTATATCTGGTCTATTCAATGTCCCTATATCTGGTCTATACAATGTCCCTATATCTGGTCTATACAATGTCCCTATATCTGGTCTATTCAATGTCCCTATATCTGGTCTATACAATGTCCCTATATCTGGTCTATTCAATGTCCCTATATCTGGTCTATACAATGTCCCTATATCTGGTCTATACAATGTCCCTATATATGGTCTATACAATGTCCCTATATCTGGTCTATTCAATGTCCCTATATCTGGTCTATACAATGTCCCTATATCTGGTCTATTCAATGTCCCTATATCTGGTCTATACAATGTCCCTATATATGGTCTATACAATGTTCCTATATCTGGTCTATACAATGTTTCCATATCTGGTCTATACAATGTCCCTATATCTGGTCTATACAATGTCCCTATATCTGGTCCATACAATGTCCCTATATCTGGTCTATACAATGTCCCTATATCTGGTCTATACAATGTCCCTATATCTGGTCTATACAATGTCCCTATATCTGATCTATACAATGTCCCTATATCTGATCTATACAATGTCCCTATATCTTGTCTATACAATGTCCCTATATCTGGTCTATACAATGTCCCTATATCTGGTCTATACAATGTCCCTATATATGGTCTATACAATGTTCCTATATCTGGTCTATACAATGTCCCTATATCTGGTCTATACAATGTCCCTATATATGGTCTATACAATGTCCCTATATCTGGTCTATACAATGTCCCTATATCTGATCTATACAATGTCCCTATATCTGGTCTATACAATGTCCCTATATCTGGTCTATACAATGTCCCTATATATGGTCTATACAATGTCCCTATATCTGGTCTATACAATGTCCCTATATCTGGTCTATACAATGTCCCTATATCTGGTCTATACAATGTCCCTATATCTTGTCTATACAATGTCCCTATATATGGTCTATACAATGTCCCTATATCTGGTCTATACAATGTCCCTATATCTGGTCTATACAATGTTCCTATATCTGGTCTATACAATGTTTCCATATCTGGTCTATACAATGTCCCTATATTTGGTCTATACAATGTCCCTATATCTGGTCTATACAATGTCCCTATATCTGGTCTATACAATGTCCCTATATCTGGTCTATACAATGTTCCTATATCTGGTCTATACAATGTTTCCATATCTTGTCTATACAATGTCCCTATATCTGGTCTATACAATGTTCCTATATCTGGTCTATACAATGTTTCCATATCTGGTCTATACAATGTTCCTATATCTGGTCTATACAATGTTCCTATATTTGGTCTATACAATGTTTCCCTATCTGGTCTATACAATGTCCCTATATCTGGTCTATACAATGTTCCTGTATTTGGTCTATACAATGTCCCTATATATGGTCTATACAATGTTCCTATATCTGGTCTATACAATGTCCCTATATCTGGTCTATACAATGTTCCTATATCTGGTCTATACAATGTTTCCATATCTGGTCTATACAATGTCCCTATATCTGGTCTATACAATGTTCCTATATCTGGTCTATACAATGTCCCTATATCTGGTCTATACAATGTTTCAATATCTGGTCTGTACAATGTTTCAATATCTGGTCTATACAATGTCCCTATATCTGGTCTATACAATGTCCCTATATCTGGTCTATACAATGTCCCTTTATCTGGTCTATACAATGTCCCTATATATGGTCTATACAATGTCCCTATATCTGATCTATACAATGTCCCTATATCTGGTCTACTCAATCTCCCTATATCTGCTCTACACAATGTCCCTATATCTTGTCTATACAATGTCCCTATATCTGGTCTATACAATGTTCCTATATCTGGTCTATACAATGTTCCTATATTTGGTCTATACAATGTTTCCCTATCTGGTCTATACAATGTCCCTATATCTGGTCTATACAATGTCCCTATATCTGGTCTATACAATGTCCCTATATCTTGTCTATACAATGTCCCTATATCTGGTCTATACAATGTTCCTATATCTGGTCTATACAATGTTTCCATATCTGGTCTATACAATGTCCCTATATCTGGTCTACACAATGTCCCTGTATCTGGTCTATACAATGTCCCTATATCTGGTCTATACAATGTCCCTATATCTGGTCTATACAATGTCCCTATATCTGGTCTATACAATGTCCCTATATCTTGTCTATACAATGTCCCTATATCTGGTCTATACAATGTTCCTATATCTGGTCTATACAATGTTTCCATATCTGGTCTATACAATGTCCCTATATCTGGTCTACACAATGTCCCTGTATCTGGTCTATACAATGTCCCTATATTTGGTCTATACAATGTCCCTATATCTGGTCTATACAATGTTTCCCTATCTGGTCTATACAATGTTTCCCTATCTGGTCTATACAATGTCCCTATATCTGGTCTATACAATGTTCCTACATCTGATCTATACAATGTTCCTATATCTGGTCCATACAATGTTCCTATATCTGGTCTATACAATGTTTCCCTATCTGGTCTATACAATGTCCCTATATCTGGTCTATACAATGTTTCCATACTTGGTCTATACGATGTCCCTATATCTGGTCTACTCAATGTCCCTATATCTGGTCTATACAATGTCCCTATATCTGGTCTATACAATGTCCCTATATCTAGTCTATACAATATCCCTATATCTAGTCTATACAATGTCCCTATATCTAGTCTATACAATGATCCTTTTAAGCCACATTATAAGACGCGAGATCCCCAAGGGATCTTGACACCCATCATTGAATGATATTTATTGGGTCTATGTAAGACTGACCTTTCTCTCCTTTTCTCATCTTTCCTTTTTTATCATTTGAAAGCAAGTGGAACCTTCAAAATTAATTGATGTAATCGGAGATTACCCATGAAGAGCTTTTAAAAGAAATAAGGACTAGCGTTAATAAATTCAAATATTGCCACCTGTCAGCCATCATGTTTCTCTCATCAGACTTGAAATCAAATGGACATAACAGGGAACTGAGTGTACCTTACATAGCCAGTTTGAGAAATATACTTCAGTACTTCTAGCATTACAATGATAACAAGTATAAACTGTCAAAATCTAAGGTGGCTTCCTGTCCACCATTTTGTTTATCAAATCATACTCAAAACTGAATAAGCACAACTTAAAGGGACGAAGAGGAATTTATACCAAGTTTCATATAAATCCTTCAATTACTTCTCAAGGATAAAGCTTAAACTTCAACTGTCAAAATCCAAGATGGCTGCATGTCGGCCATTTCAATTTCCCTGTCAGCTTCAAAATTTGATGGACACAACTAGGGATCCGTGAAGGGGAACCTACATATGAAGTATGAGAAATAACGATAGCAAGTATTGTTTACAGATCAATGATTAAAGTAGGGCGGTTTTAATTAGATGGTTACTATAAAGTGAGTTTCCTTATGTTTTTTTAGTACAGTACATTGTATATTGTGATGGGATTCTCCATCAGTTTGATATAGAAGTTGAACCTGTAATAGACAATCTCGTACAAAAAACAAAATAAAAGTTAAATGAGCCAGCTTACAGGTAATATGGAAAATCCAGACATGCAGAATTTGATAACATGCTTTGAAGGTTTTTAAAGAAGCTGATGTTGAAGGGTGACTGTAGTGTCCTTGATTTCTAGTTCTTTACGATCTACAAGGTCAAATAAGATTTTTGTTATTTAAAGATAACACATCGTCAATATATCTACAAAGTATGGGTGACGAGACTATGCTAGGTATCTCTCACAGGTTCTAATAAGCTCTTCAATTACATTAAGAAAACAAAGGCAAGTCAGATGTAAATAGTCTGTTGGAAAATCTGGAAACCAAACTTAAGTCATTCTCACCAGTTTCATCTACAACCCTAGTCAGGTGTACTTACATTATGACACCGATCACCTATCTTGGAAATAAGGTTCTCACCACAGGAGAATGAAGACGGAAATGGGAAATGGTAGTGTAAAGAGAGTAAGAATGGGGAATGGTAGTGTAAAGAGTGTAAGAATGGGAAATGGTAGTGTAAAGAGAGTAAGAATGGTAAATGGTAGTGTAAAGGGGTAGAATGTAACTTGGTTCGTGTCCGAGTGTAAGAATGGTAATAGTAGTGTAATAGAGTAAGCATGGGGAAATGTAGTGTCCAGAGAGTACTACTGGCCCTGGTCGTGTACGGGTGTCTGCCTGGGGCACTGGTCGTGTCCAGCGTGTCACGCCTGTCACTGGTCCGTGTCACGCGAGTCAGAATGGTCCATGGAGTGTCCCAGCGCGTCAGCTGGTCCCTGGTCTGTCCCGCGCTTCACGCCTGGTCCCGGTCTTCCGCGTGTCCGGCTGGGCCTGGTCGTGTCCCCGTTGTCCGGCTGGCCCTTGTCGTGTCCCGCGTGTCCGCTGGGGCCCTGGTCGTGTCCCCGCGTGTCCGGCGGGGCCCCGGTTGTCCCGCGGTCCGCGGGGCCCGGTCGTGCCCCGCGTTCCCCGGGCCCTGGTGTGGTGGCCGGTGTGTGTCCCGCGTGCCCGGGCTGGGCCTGGTCGTTGTCCCCGTTCCCCGGCTGGGCCCCGTCGTTCCCGCGTGTGGTGGGCCCGGGTCTGTCCCGCGGTCCGCCGGGCCCTGTCGTGTCCCGCTTTCCGCCGGGGGCCCGGTCTTTTCCCCGCGGTCCGCCGGGGCCCCGGGTCGTGTCCCGCGTTTTGCCTGGCCCTGGTCTGTCCGCGGTCCCCCGGGGCCCTGGTCGTGTCCCCCGGTCCGGCGGGGCCCCTGGTCGTGTCCCGGGTCGCGGGGCCCCGGGTCTGCCCCGTGCCCGCCGGGGCCCTGGCCCCGTGCCCCCCGGTGCCTCCCCCTGTCGTGCCCCGGTGTTGCCGGGCCGGGTGTGTCCCGCGTTGCCGGGGCCTGGTCTGTCCCGCGGTCGCCTGGGGGGTGTGCCCGCAGTGTCAGCCTGGGCACTGGTCGTGTCCCGCGTGTCCGGCTGGGCCCTGGTCGTGTCCCGCGTGTCTGCCTGGGCCCTGGTCGTGTCCCGCGTGTCCGCCTGGGCCTGGTCGTGTCCCGCGTGTCACGCCTGGGCCCTGGTCGTGTCCCGCGTGTACCGGCTGGGCCCTGGTCGTGTCCCGCGTGTCTGCCTGGGCCCTGGTCGTGTCCCGCGTGTCCGCCTGGGCCCTGGTCGTGTCCCGCGTGTCCGGCTGGGCCCTGGTCGTGTCCCGCGTGTCTGCCTGGGCCCTGGTCGTGTCCCGCGCGTCCGCCTGGTCCCTGGTCGTCTCCCGCGCGTCCGCCTGGTCCCTGGGTCGTGTCCCGCGTGTCTGCCTGGGCCCTGGTCGTGTCCCGCGTGTCAGCCTGGGCCCTGGTCGTGTCCCGCGCGTCCGGCTGGGCCCTGGTCGTGTCCCGGGTGTCTGCCTGGGCCCTGGTCGTGTCCCGCGCGTCCGGCTGGGCCCTGGGTCGTGTCCGCGCGTCCGCCTGGGCCCTGGTCGCGTCCCGCGGGCCCGCCTGGCCCTGGTCGTTCCCCCGGCCCGGCGGGGGCCCCCGGGTCGTGTCCCGGTTTCCCGCCGGGGCCCTGGTCGTGTCCCGGCCCTTTCGCGGGGGCCCCGGGTCGGCCCCGGTGTCCCGGGGCCCGGGTCGGTCCCCCCGGTCCGGCGGGCCCTGGTCGGTCCCCCGCCGGGGGGCCCCTGGTCGGTCCCGCGTGTCCGGCGGGGCCTGGTCGTGTCCGCCCCCGCCGGCCCGTGTGCCGGTTCCCCCTGGCCTGTGTGTCCCCGCGTCGGTGGCCCCTGTGGTGCGTGTGCCTGGCCCTGGTTTGTGCGCGTCCGCTGGTTGTCTTTCCCCGCGCCCGGCTTGGGGGTTGTGTGGGTCCGCCGGGCCCCTGGTCGTGTCCCGGGGCCCCCTGGCCCCCGCGGTCCCGCGGCCCGCCTGGGGCCGGTCGGCCCCCGGGTGTCGGCTGGCCTGTCTGCCGTGTCGG
Source organism: Pecten maximus (assembly GCF_902652985.1). NCBI lineage: Eukaryota > Metazoa > Mollusca > Bivalvia > Pectinida > Pectinidae > Pecten > Pecten maximus. The sequence continues at coordinate 35,976,240 of NC_047024.1, read as the reverse complement.
CCTGGCCCTGGGTGTCCCGGCGCCCCTCCGGGCCCTCCGGCTTGCCCGGGGTGGTCCGGCTGGCCCCGGGTCGTGCCCCGCGCGTCCCCGGCCCTTCTTTCCCCGCGCGCCCCCGGGGGGCCCGGCGGCCCCCGCGTGCCCGGCCCCGGGCCCGTCTTCCGCTGTCCCCCTGGCCGGTCGTGTCCCCCGCGTCCCCCGGCCTTCGTGTCCGCCCGCCGGGCCCGGGTCTGTCCCGCTTCCCTGGGCCCTGGTTTTTCCCGCGGTCCGGCGGGGCCCTGGTCTGTCCCCCGGCCCCGCCTGGCCCTGGTCTGTCCGCGTTCCGCCGGGGCCTGTCTTTTCCCGCGGCCCGGCGGCCCTGGTCGTGTCCCGCCGCCCGCCGGGTTTTCCCGGTCGTGTCCCGGCCGTCCCCCTGGCCCGGGTCTGTCCCGCGCGTCCGCCTGGTCCCTGGTTGTCCCGCGTGTCCGCCGGGGGGCCTGGTCGTGTCCCCGGTCCGGCCGGCCCTGGCTGTCCCGCCGTCCCCCGGGGGCCTGGTCGTGTCCCGCGTGTCCGGCTGGGCCCTGGTCTGTCCCGCGCGTCCGCCCTGGTCCCTGGTCGTGTCCCGCGCGTCCGCCTGTCCCTGGTCGTGTCCCGCGCGTCCGCCCTGGTCCCTGGTCGTGTCCCGCGCGTCCGCCTGGTCCCTGGTCGTGTCCCGCGCGTCCGCCTGGTCCCTGGTCGTGTACCCGCGCGTCCGCCTGGGCCTGTCGTGTCCCGCGCGTCCGGCCTGGCCCTGTCGTGTCCCGCGTGTCCGGCTGTGCCCTGGTCGTGTCCCGCGCGTCCGCCTGGTCCCTGGTCGTGTCCCAGCGTGTCCGGCCCTGGCCCTGTCGTGTCCCGCGCGTCCGCCTGGTCCCTGTCGTGTCCCCGCGTGTCCGGCCTGGCCCTTGTCCGTGTCCCCGCGTGTCCGCCTGGTCCCTGGTCTTGTCCCGCGCGTCCGCCTGGTCCCTGGTCGTGTCCCGCGTGTCCGCCTGGTCCTGGGTCGTGTCCCGCGCGTCCGCCTGGGCCCTGGTCAGTGTCACCGCGCGTCCGCCTGGGCCCTGGTCGTGTCCCGCTGTCCGCCTGGCCCTGGTCCTGTCCCGCGCGTCCGCCTGGTCCCTGGTCGTGTCCCGCGTGTCCGCCTGGGCCCTGGTCGTGTCCCGCGTGTCCGGCTGGCCCTGGTCGTGTCCCGCGTGTCCGGCCTGGCCCTGGTCGTGTCCCGCGCGTCCGCCTGGTCCCTGGTCGTGTCCCGCGTGTCCGCCTGGTCCCTGGTCGTGTTCCCGCGCGTCCGCCTGGGCCCTGGTCCGTGTCCCGCGCGTCCGCCTGGGCCCTGGTCGTGTCCCGCGTGTCCGGCCTGGCCCTGGTCGTGTCCCGCGCGTCCGCCTGGTCCCTGGTCGTGTCCCGCGTGTCCGCCTGGGCCCTGGTCGTGTCCGCCGTGTCCGGCTGGGCCCTGGGTCGTGTCCCGCGTGTCCGCCTGGGCCCTGGTCGTGTCCCGCGCGTCCGCACTGGTCCCTGGTCGTGTCCCGCGTGTCCGCCTGGGCCCTGGTCGTGTCCCGCGTGTCCGAGCTGGGCCCTGGTCGTGTCCCCGCGTGTCCGGCCTGGCCATGGTCGTGTCCCGCGCGTCCGCCTGGTCCACTGGTCGTGTCCCGCGTGTCCGCACTGGCCCCGGTCTGTCCCCGCGTGTCCGGCGGGGCCCCTGGTCGTGTCCCGGGTTTCCCGGCTGGGCCGGGTCTGTCCCGCGCTCCCCGGGCCCTGGTCGTGTCCCGCGTCCCCCGGCGGGTCCTGGTTTGTCCCGGGCGCCCGCCGGGTCTGGTTGTCCCCCCGGCCCCCCCCGGGTTTCCCTGGTCGTGCCCCGGGTGCCCCGGCTGGGCCCTGGTCGGGCCCCGCCGCCCGGCGGGCCCTGGTCGTGTCCGCGTCCCCTGGTCTCCCCCGCGCTCCCCCGGGGGCCGGGTCTTTTCCCCCTTCGCCGGGGCCCCGGGTCGTGTCCGCTGCTGCCCGGGGTCGTGCCCCCGCGCGTCCGCGGGCCCCTCGTCGTGCCCCGCCCGGGCTGTTCCCCTGTGTCTTGTAGACGCAGTCGCATGAGCCACTCTGTAGTGCCCGCGTGTCCGCGGGCCCTGGTTCGTGTACCCGCGTCGACCTGGGCCTATGTATCCGCGCTATCGGCTGGCCCTGGTCAGTGTCCCTGCGTCCGCTGGGCTCGTGTGTGCGTCTGATCCCCTGGCGTGTACCGCTGTACGCCTGGTCCTCGTCGTGTCCCGTTCAGTGGCCTGTCTAGTCCCGAGCGTCAAGCAGGAGCCTGGTCGTCCAGCGTGTCCGGCTGGCCTTTCGTTTGTCCGCGTCCTGGGCCTCGCGTGTCGTCCCCGCTGCACCGGTGTGCCCGCGTCCCTGGCCTGTCGGTCCCGGTGTCGGCTGGCCCTGTCTTGGTCCCTGGCCCATCTCGTGTCCCTGCGTGTCCCTGGGCACTGTCGGTCACCTGGTGTCCGATGGCCTGGTCGTGTCCCGCGTGTCGCCTGGGGCCTGTCGTGTGCGGGTCCCTGGGCCTGGTCTTGTCCCGTCGTGTACACCTGGCCGGTCTGATCCCGCGTCCCTGAGGGCCTGGTTGTCCGGGTGTCCGCTGGGCCTGGTTGTGTCCGCTGTCCCGGACCCTGGTCGCGTCCGGTGTCCGCCTGGGGCCTGGTCGTGTCCCGGGGTGTCCGCCTGGGGCCTGGTCGTGTCCCGCGTGTCCGGCTGGGCCCTGGTCGTGTCCCGCGCGTCCGCCTGGTCCCTGGTCGTGTCCCGCGTGTCCGCCTGGGCCTCTCGTGTCCGCGTGTCCGCCTGGGCCCTGGTCGTGTCCCGCGTGTCCGCCTGGGCCCTCGTCGTGTCCGCGTGTCCGCCTGGGCCCTGGTCGTGTCACCCGCGCGTCCGCCTGGGGCCTGGTCGTGTCCCGGTGTCCGGCTGGTCCCTGGTCGTGTCCCGCGTGTCCGCCTGGGCCCTGGTCGCGTCCCGCGTGTCCGGCTGGTCCCTGGTTGTGTCACGGTTGTCCGCCTGGGCCCTGGTTTGTGTCCCGCGTGTCCGCCTGGGCCCTGGTCGTGTCCCGCGCGTCCGCCTGGGCCCTCGTCGTGTCCCGCGTGTCCGCCTGGGCCTGGTCGTGTCCCGCGTGTCCGCCTGGGGCCTGGTCGTGTCCCGGGTGTCCGCCTGGGGCCTGGTCGTGTCCCGGGTGTCCGCTTGGGCCCTGGTCGCGTCCGCGTGTCCGCCTGGCCCCTCGTTGTGTCCCGGGTGTCCGCCTGGGCCCTGGTCGTGTCCCGCGCGTCCGCCTGGGCCCTGGTCGTGTACCCGGGTGTCCGCCTGGGCCCTGGTCGTGTCCCCGCCGTGTCCGCCTGGCCCCTACGTCGTGTCCCGGGTGTCCGCCTGGCCCTGGTCGCGTCCGCGTGTCCGCCGGGCCCCTCGTTGTGTCCGGGTGTCCGCCTGGTCCCTGGTCGTGTCCCGCGTGTCCGGCTGGGCCCTGGTCGTGTCCCGCGTGTCCGCCTGGGCCCTGGTCGTGTCCCGCGTGTCCGCCTGGGGCCTGGTCTGTCCCGGGTGTCCGCCTGGGCCCTGGTTTGTGTCCCGCGTGTCCGCCTGGGCCCTGGTCGTGTCCCGGGTGTCCGCCATGGGCCCTGGTCGTGTCCCGCGTGTCGCCTGGGGCCTGGTCGTGTCCCGCGTGTCCGGCCTGGCCCTGGTCGTGTCCCGCGTGTCCGCCTGGGGCCTGGTCGTGTCCCGGGTGTCCGCCTGGGCCCTGGTCGTGTCCCGCGTGTCCGCCTGGGGCCTGGTCGTGTCCCGGGTGTCCGCCTGGGCCCTGGTCGTGTCCCGCGTGTACGCCTTGTCCTGGTTGTGTCCCGCGTGTCCGCCTGGGCCCTGGTCGTGTCCCGGGTGTCCGCCTGGGCCCTGGTCGTGTCCCGGGTGTCCGCCTGGCCCTGGTCGTGTCCCGGTGTCCGGCCTGGCCCTGGTCGTGTCCCGGGTGTCCTGCCTGGTCCTGGTCGTGTCCCGCGCGTCCGCCTGGGTCCTGGTCGTGTCCCGCGTGTCCGCCTGGGCCCTGGTCGTGTCCCGCGTGTCCGCCTGGGGCCCTGGTTGTGTCCCGCGCGTCCGGCTGGGCCCTGGTTGTGTCCCGCGCGTCCGCCTGGGCCCTGGTCGTGTCCCGCGTGTCCGCCTGGGCCCTGGTCGTGTCCCGCGCGTCCGCCTGGGGCCTGGTCGTGTCCCGCGTGTCCGGCTGGGCCCCTGGTCGTGTCCCCGCGCGTCCGCCTGGTCCCTGGTTGTGTCCCGCGTGTCCGCCTGGGGCCTGGTCGTGTCCCGCGTGTCCGCCTGGGCCCTGGTCGTGTCCCGCGTGTCCGCCTGGGCCCTGGTTGTGTCCCGCGTGTCCGCCCTGGGCCCTGGTTGTGTCCCCGTGTCCAGCCTGGGCCCTGGTTGTGTCCCGCGTGTCCGCCTGGGCCCTGGTCGTGTCCCGCGTGTCCGCCTGGCCCCTGGTCGTGTCCCGCGTGTCCCGCCTGGGGCTGGTTGTGTCCCGCGTGTCCGCCTGGGCCTGGTTGTGTCCCGCGTGTCCGCCTGGGCCCTGGTCGTGTCCCGCGTGTCCGCCTGGCCCCTGGTCGTGTCCCGCGTGTCCCGCCTGGGGCCTGGTTGTGTCCCGCGTGTCCGCCTGGGCCCTGGTTGGTGTCCCGCGTGTCCGCCCTGGTCCCTGGTCGTGTCCCGGGTGTCCGCCTGGGGCCTGGTCGTGTCCCCGGGTGTCCGGCTGGTCCTGGTCGTTTCCCGGGTGTCAGCCTGGGCCCTGGTTCGTGTCCCGCGTGTCCGGCTGGGCCCTGGTCGTGTCCCGCGTGTCCGCCTGGGCCCTGGTCGTGTCCCGCGCGTCCGCCTGGCCCCTCGCTGTGTACCGGGTGTAAGCACTGGGCCTGGTAGTGTCCCGGGGTGTCCGCCTGGGCACTGGTCGTGTCCCGGGTGTCCGCCTGGCCCCTGTCGTGTCCCGGTGTCCGCCTGGGCCCTGGTCGTGTCCCGCTCGTCCGCCTGGGACCTGGTCGTGTCCCGCGCGTCCGCCTGGGGCCTGGTCCGTGTCCCGCGCGTCCGCTTGGGCCTGGTCGCGTCCCGCGTGTCCGCCTGGGGCCTGGTCGTGTCCCGCGCGTCCGCCTGGCGCCTGGTCGCGTCCCGCGTGTCCGGCTGGGCCCTGGTCTTGTCCCGCGTCCGCCTGGGGCCTGTCTTGTCCCGCGCGTCCCTGGGCCCTGGTCGTGTCCCCGCGTGTCCGGCTGGCCCCTGGTCGTGTCCGCTCGTCCGCCTGGGCCATGGTCGTGTCCCGGGTGTCCGCCTGGGGCCTGGTCGGTCCCGGGTGTCCGCCTGGGCCCTGGTCCGATGTCCCGGGGTGTCCGCCTGGGGCCCCTGTCGTGTCCGCGCGTCCGCCTGGGCCCTGGTCGTGTCCCAGCGCGTCCGCCTGGGGCCTGGTCGTGTCCCGCGCTTCCGCCTGGGCCCTGGTCGTTTCCCGCGTGTCCGGCTGGCCCCTGGTCGTGTCCCGCGTGTCCGCCTGGGCCCTGGTCGTGTCCCGCGCGTCCGCCTGGGCCCTGGTCGTGTCCCGCGTGTCCGCCTGGGCCCTCGTACGTGTCCCGGGGTGTCCGCCTGGGCCCTGGTCGTGTCACCGCGTGTCGGCTGGCCCCTGGTCGTGTCCCGGGTGTCCGCCTGGGCCCTGGTCGTGTCCCGCGTGTCCGGCTGGCCCCTGGTCGTGTCCCGCGTGTCCGCCTGGGCCTGGTCGTGTACCGCGCGTCCCTGGTGCCTGGCCCATAAGCTGTGTCCAGGGTGTACGCCTGGGGAATGGTCGTGTCCCGGGTGTCCGACTGGGCACTGGTCGTGTCCCGGGTGTCCGGCCTGGGGCCTGGTCGTGTCCCGGGTGTACGCCTGGGCCCTGGTCGTGGTCCCGGGTGTCCGCCTGGGCCCTGGTCGTGTCCGCTCGTCCGCCTGGGCCCTGGTCGTGTCCCGCCGTCCGCCTGGGGCCTGGTCGTGTCCCGCGCGTCCGCTTGGGCCTGGTCGTGTCCCGCGCGTCCGCCTGGGGCCTGGGTCGTGTCCCGCGCGTCCGCCTGGGCCCTGGTCGTGTCCCGCGTGTCCGGCTGGCCCCTGGTCGTGTCCCGCGTGGTCCGCCTGGGCCCTGGTCGTGTCCCGCGCGTCCGCCTGGGCCCTGGTCCGTGTCCCGCGTGTCCGCCTGGGCCTCGTCGTGGTCCCGGGTGTCCGCCTGGGCCCTGGTCGTGTCCCGCGCGTCCCCCTGGGCCCTGGTTGTGTCCCGCGCGTCCGCCTGGGCCCATGGTTGTGTCCCGCGCGTCCGCCTGGGCCCTGGTTGTGTCCCGCGCGTCCGCCTGGGCCCTGGTCGTGTCCCGCGCGTCCGCCTGGGCCCTGGTTCGTGTCCCGCGTGTCCGCCTGGGCCCTGGTCGTGTCCCGCGCGCCCGCCTGGGCCCTCGTTGTGTCCCGCGTGTCCGCCTGGGGCCTGGTCGTCTCCCGCGCGTCCGCCTGGGCCCTGGTCGTGTCCCGCGTGTCCGCCTTGGTCCTGGTTGTGTCCCGGGTGTCCGGCCTGGCGCTGGTCGTGTCCCGCGCGTCAGCCTGGGCCCTGGTTGTGTCCCGCGCGTCCGCCTGGGCCCTGGTCGTGTCCCGGGTGTCCGCCTGGGCCCTGGTCGTGTCCCGCGTGTCCGCCTTGGTCCTGGTTGTGTCCCGCTCGTCCGCCTGGGGCCTGGTCGTGTCCCGCGTGTCCCCTGGGCCCTGGTCGTGTCCCGCGTGTCCGCCCTGGGCCCTGGTCGTGTCCCGGGTGTCGCCTGGGCCCTGGTCGTGTCCCGCGCGTCCGCCTGGGCCTGGTCGTGTCCCGCGTGTCCGCCTGGGCCCTGGGTCGTGTCCCGCGCGTCCGCCTGGGCCCTGGTCGTGTCCCGCGCGTCCGCCTGGGGCCTGGTCGTGTCCCGCGTGTCCGCCTGGGCCCTGGTCGTGTCCCGCGAGTCCGCCTGGCCATGGTCGTGTCCGCGTGTCCGCCTGGGCCCTCGTCGTGTCCCGCGTGTCCGCCTGGGCCCTCGTCGTGTCCCGCGCGTCCGCCTGGGCCCTGGTCGTGTCCCGCGTGTCCGCCTGGGCCCTGGTTGTGTCCCGCGCGTCCGCCTGGGCCCTCGTCGTGTCCCGCGTGTCCGCCTGGGCCCTGGTCGTGTCCCGCGTGTCCGCCTGGGCCCTCGTCGTGTCCCGCGCGTCCGCCTGGGCCCTCGTCGTGTCCCGCGTGTCCGCCTGGGGCCTGGTCGTCTCCCGCGCGTCCGGCTGGGCCTGGTCGTGTCCCCGGGTGTCCCGCCTGGGCCCTGGTCGTGTCCCGCGTGTCCGCCTTGGTCCTGGTTGTGTCCCGCGCGTCCGCCTGGGCCCTGGTCGTGTCCCGCGTGTCCGCTGGCCCCTGGTCGTGTCCCGGGTGTCCGGCTGGGCCCTGGTCGTGTCACAGCGCGTCCGCCTGGGCCCTGGTCGCGTCCCCGCGTGTCCGGGCCTGGGCCCTGGTCGTGTCCCGCTGTGTACGCCTGGGGCCTGGTCGTCTCCCGCGCGTACCGGCCTGGGCCCTGGTCGTGTCCCGCGTGTCCGCCTTGGTCATGGTTGTGTCCCGCGTGTCCGCACTGGGGCCTTGTCGTGTCCCCGCGTGTCCCGGCTGGGCCTGGTCGTGTCCCGAGCGTCCGCCTGGGCCCTGGTCGTGTCCCTCGCGCTTCCATCCGTTCACATTGTTCCTGCCCACCCGTTTTTCCTTCTCCCTTGCCCCTCCCAGTTGCGCCTCCTGACATGTTATCCCACTCCAATGTGCATACAGAAACCAAATAGTGATATCCAAGTGACGACCCAAAACTTAACTAGTTTTCACCAACCCACATCTCTCTAAAGTCACGGATGTTGTCAACAATCCATTGATACTTTAGCATATTGAGAAAAAAAATCTGAATCCCTTCAAGTAAAATCACGTAAAACATTTAGGTAGTTGTTGGAGAGTTTTGTTCTCTGTCGTAAACCCACGCCTAGTATGAAGAGTCGCGTGATTGTGAAACAGGTTTACTAGGTATGGCAGTAGTTTGTATAAAGTCTTGGGAGAGTTAAGACTAAAAGCCAATATTAATCAGAAATCGCAAAGAATGAATATGTACAGCTAGAGAAGAATCGCGTGTGCTGAACACCCCGAATACATTAAGTCGTACACATAATCATATTTACGAAACCCGATTCAAACTTAATATGAAACGGTACACTTATTATTCCACCTTTTAACCACATGGGGGTAGGCGCGGGCCTACGTCACAAAAAAACGTAGGTCCGCGTGTGTACCATAGAGATCAAACCTACGGAAACCTGCTAGTGACTGCCAAGTACGTGGCGGCTGTAACATAACCATGATGTCCAGTACGTAGCAAGATGGACAGAGACGTGTTGTTAGGAGCGACTACCGGAGAGCAATGCCTTCATGGTGTTGTTAACCCCCCCCCCCCCCCCGAATTATAATAATGTTAAAAGTATAATAAATCAGCGATTAAAATTTTTGTTTTGGTGAAACTTTAGTGATTTAATAGTGAAATAAAATTACTGGAAGTGTTGGGTTTTTTTTTAGAAATGAATAGGCCTCATTTTGCGGTCTCCAAAGGAAATATTTTCACTGGTGGCAGGTACACTTTTATCCACTTTTGTAATTAAATGTGTATTGAAAAAAAATGTGTACCATTTTCGAAATCGACCAACCACGTTTAAAATGTATTAAAAGTGTCCGACCGATATCATCCGTTTCACTTTTTTTGATTAATATATATATATTTAAGGTGTACCGCTCAGAAGCAGAAATCGATACACTTCAGCGTACCATGTAACAAATGATAATAAGATATGCTATGTATCTCGATCTTCATCTCGTGTATGTTATAGGTTTGACGACTGATAACTATGAAATGTCAATTATATAAAAAACGAGAATGATTACTGGTGTTTACGGAGAGAGTGCTGAAATATAATGTGTATAAAGAGGGGAAGTATTGCGTATGTTGGATAATTAGATATCTAGCCCCAAATTAGTAGTACTGCAACCTGAATAGATTCAACAAGTAATTTTAAAAAGTATACATGCAATTTATCTTGAATCACGAAAAGCGCACCCAACCCTCACCCCCTCCCAGCATATGTTTGGACAATGCAGGTTTAATTCAACACTTTAAATGAAATGACGCGGATTCCTGACATCATTCAATATCTACAGCTCGTGGTGTTTAGAGAATCGCGGCATTTGCAGGTTACAATGCTTTGCAAGAGGCACGTTGGGTACCGAGAAGATTTTAACCCCCCCCCCCCCCCCCCCCCCCCCGAACTCCTAAAAAAACAAACAAAACAACAAAGATACAACACACACACACACAATTTTTGACAGCGTAAAAAATGTCCTAATAAGTCATCATTTGTGGTGACCGATTTCGACCAGGCGCACCGTCGCTCTTCGAATGGCTCAATGTCGCTCTTCTCGTGGCGCATTAGGCCTGTCGCTCTTCTCGTGGCGCATTAGGCCTGTCGCTCTTCTCGTGGCACATTAGGCCTATCGCTCTTCTCGTGGCGCATTAGGCCTATCGCTCTTCGAGGACTGTTCCTTGCGGCTTGCCAGCAGATAAATAGTTCAAATAAGCAGTAACATTTCCGTAAATAACTAGACTATGGGGCGCCGTTTTACTATTAATTCCCATTTGGTGATATCACCTATTCAAATGAGTGATATCACCTATTCGAATAGGTGATATCACTTAAGAACTTTTTTAAGTGATATCACCTATTCGAATGAGTGATATCACCTATTCGTTTCATTAAGCGATATCACCCATTCGAATAGGTGATATCACTCATTCGAATAGGTGATATCACTTATTGAAACGAATAGGTGATATCACCAATTCGAATAGGTGATACCTATGGGGCGCCGTTTTACTATTTATTCCCATTTGGTGATATCACCTATTCGAATAGGTGATATCACCTATTCAATCAGTGATATCACCTATTCGAATAGGTGATATCACCAATTCATTTTTCAAATACGTGATATCACCAATTCGAATTGGTGATATCACTTAATGAAACGAATAGGTGATATCACCAATTCGAATAGGTGATATCACCAATTCGAATAGGTGATATCACTCATTCGAATAGGTGATATCACCTATTCGAATAGGTGATATCACTTAAAAATATTCTTAAGTGATATCACCTATTCGAATTGGTGATATCACCTATTCGTTTCATTAAGTGATATCACCTATTCGAATGAGTGATATCACCTATTCGAATAGGTGATATCACTTATGAAATTTTAAAAGTGATATCACCTATTCGAATTGGTGATATCACTTATAAAATTTCATAAGTGATATCACCTATTCGAATAAGTGATATCACTTTAGAATCAATACAAACGACTGCTCCCAAATAAGACATGTTACACTTGATGGAATTGGGGAGCATAAAGTTTTCCAAATTTTATAAGTGATATCACCTATTCGAATAGGTGATATCACTCATTCGAATAGGTGATATCACTTAAGAATTTTATAAGTGATATCACCTATTCGAATAGGTGATATCACCTATTCGTTTCATGAAGTGATATGACCTATTCGAATGGGTGATATCACTTATTTGAAAAATGAATTGGTGATATCACCTATTTGAATAGGTGATATCACCAACTGGGAATAAATAGTAAAACGGCGCCACATACTAGACAACCATGCCAGTAGGTTTCCCTGAATTCCATACTGGCGGAGTTTGAATAACAATCATTTATAACCAAACTTTGTCGAAAGTTCACAAAGCACAACGCACGAATAAACTTCATCCGATGACTATTTTTTCGTGACCCATTGCTTTTTCTTATACCAAGCATAGACACAACTCTATAAACGCCGTCTACGCTGACAACAATATGACTGGAATAATTCGCACATTTCGTAACAAATTCTGGTAAGTTTACGTTAGAATCATCAATAGTAGAAATGGAAGAAAAGTTATCATTAAGTACCTGGGATTATTATTGGTCACTATAAGCTATTTCATATATATATATATACAAATATATTTTTGTTTAGTCATAAAGATTTTAAGCATTTTTCTAAAGAATCGAGGAATATAGAATTCCTTGATCTATCAAAAGTTTGGATCGAGATTACTATAAAAAGTTTGCCTTTTCATATTTATTACCTTTATTTTTTTATTTGAAGATTTTCCAATCGATAAGGTAAAAACAAACTATCAAAATCTGTAGTTAAATACTATCAAGTTCAAATAAGTTGTTCATAATATTTGTAGAATCTAGTATTCAAACGAAGCACACTTAAATCGGATCTATTGGGACCAGGGTTCATTTCAATATCACCATGGCACCAAGTAGGTGTAATATCTAAAAGTCGCATTGGGTGAAATAAAGCATTCAACATCTTACAAGCAGATAGTATTTTTTGATGTTCGAAAATATACTCAACAACAATAGATCAAAGCCAAATGGAATATTCTCATTGATGTAATGGATTTATGGCTAGCCAAGTTGTGATTTATTCTTGGAGCAATGTTGATCAAGTACTTAACCAAATTATATAAGATATATTATTAATCATATAAGATATTTTATATAGTTTAAAATATTGAATTGTTTGTGAAAATATAATTTCCATATATAATGACCATTGTCGTTACGATAAATAAAACTTGATCATTTAGTTACTATGACACAGAGATCATACATAGATTTATTTTGACAGCATACATAAAAATATGTACAGAATTTACATCCTTTGTTTGTTAGCTCGTAATAAAGTTATTGAAATAATAAATAATTGTTCAGTTCACCGTGAGCTTGATTTTCTCTTTGAAACAGTACTATTGTGGCTGATTTTTCCAATGTTCAACAAGTTTATATTCGAATTGTTTAATTGATATGGCATTTACAACATCAAATGGGAGACTATTCCTTATATCATCTGCGTGAATGAATATTTTCTGACATCTAATCTTGGGAATCCTTTATGTATTTTAAACGAACACACCTAACAGTTATGTTTGTATGTGGAAAATGTAGTAAAATGATAAAATTGGTTAATTGGATAATATTACTTTTTATATGATTTATTGGTAACATTATTTCTAGCACATAGTACTGAGTTATGCGTAAGTATTGTCGGTGTTCATATCATCTATTTGCTCAAGCAAAGTTCTGCGAACCTACATTACATGATCACGTGACGGCGTACGATCACTTCCTGTTTTGTACCAGCTCGATGTCAAGAAAATGGCAGAATGAATCGGACGAGGAGTGTGGACTTTTGACAGCGTTTTAGGTGTAGACGGGACGGAATCAAATGTTGGGGACACGATGAATTCCTCACCCGATACACCAATTCTCATAAATTCTGATGGTAGGTTACATATAATGTCATTGTTTGTGGCAAATCGGGGGTAAACTTGTTGTTGGCTGTGTGTTTATGTTGAGGGTGTTACAGGTTGCTCCTGACTCAGCTGTCTAAGATATTAAGTCGTACCCACCCATTTACCTTTATTTAGTCCTGTCGAACACTCAGTCGTGTTTATATCATCAGAATAATTGTGAATAACGATATTTGTAATTCGGTGCCACATTTTACAATCGATAGACATTAGAAAATGAAAGCGATATTTTGGTTAATTAATGTACTCGTAGATCATTCTCAGAATTCTTACAATAGAATATCAGACTAGAGAGATATCTGGGTATTTTTGAGAAATTGATGATTTATAACAAGTACGACATCAATAAAAATAAAGTCACCTATGACTGTCACTTAATTCCCTAGTGTTTCCCCGTATTACTACACAATGCTAACCGTAGTTTTGGTCTGGAAATTCCTCGAAGTAAATTAATTGTTCACTTGTAATATTGTGCTGCTAGCGGAAGTTTGAAGGGTTATAATGACTGATGAAGTTCCAAGTAATCCTATAATATTATAATATACACATGTAAATGGAACCAAATGTAAATATAACAGTTCAGTTTGTAATATGCGTAAGCTTGTGTAGATTTAAGTTTCATTAAAGTTGATAAAATCCGTAATGGTAATTGCTCTAATTGTTCTAGTTACAGGTACAGATGTATTTCTAACGTTACATATTTGTTTTCTTTTTCTTTTGGTGTGTGGTGTGGCCAGTTCGAGCCAGAATGATTGTTTATGAAGAAATGGGGGGGGGGGGGGGGGGGGGGGGGGGGGGATATACTCATGGCAATTATTTATGTACATTATATTCAAAATAGTATCGTTTGTCATTAAGATCAACTTGTTTGTTGAAAGAGACAATAATGTAAATTGTTGGTAAAGTCATTGGTTTGATCGTGTAGGTAACATCAGTTACATACCTTTTTATTTTTTTTTTGTGGATGCATAGTGGTCTAGTACTAGGACACAAGGCTGGTGATCATGATCAAAGGGTTGCTACGTATACATTACCAAAATGCTCAGAAACATGGCAATTATTTATGTACATTATATTCAAAATAGTATCGTTTGTCATTAAGATCAACTTGTTTGTTGAAAGAGACAATAATGTAAATTGTTGGTAAAGTCATTGGTTTGATCGTGTAGGTAACATCAGTTACATACCTTTTTATTTTTTTTGTGTGGATGCATAGTGGTCTAGTACTAGGACACAAGGCTGGTGATCAAAGGGTTCCTACGTATACATTACCAAAATGCTCAGAAACAACAAAAAATAATATGTGAAGTGTTCTTTGTGCCATTTGTCATTTCTTGTACACTTTTTCTGTTCCAATCCATGTAAGTCTTTTCATTTCAATACACCGTGTAGTCATTCCTTTTTCCTTGTTAATTGTAATTACCTGTTTCCTGTTCTCTCCCCACTAATATTAGTAGCACATTTCCTGTTCTCTCCCCACTACTATCAGTAGCACATTTCCTGTTCTCTCTCCACTGATATCAGTAGCACATTTCCTGTTCTCTCCCCACTAATATCAGTAACAAATTTCCTGTTCTCTACCCACTAATATCAGTAACACATTTCCTGTTCTCTACCCACTACTATCAGTAGCACATTTCCTGTTCTCTCCCCACTACTATCAGTAGCACATTTCCTGTTCTCTACCCACTAATATAAGTAGCACATTTTCTGTTTCTCCACACTAATTTGAGTAGCACATTTCCTGTTCTCTACCCACTAATATAAGTAGCACATTTTCTGTTTCTGCCCACTAATATCAGTAACACATTTCCTGTTCTCTCCCCACTAATATCAGTAGCACATTTCTGTTCTCTCCCCACTAATATCAGTAACACATTTCTGTTCTCTCCCCACTAATATCAGTAACACATTTCCTGTTCTCTACCCACTAATATCAGTAGCACATTTCTGTTCTCTCCCCACTAATATCAGTAACACATTTCCTGTTCTCTCCCCACTGATATCAGTAGCACATTTCCTGTTCTCTCCCACTAATATCAGTAGCACATTTCCTGTTCTCTCCCCACTAATATCAGTAACACATTTTCTGTTCTCTACCCACTAATATCAGTAGCACATTTCCTGTTTCTCCCCACTGATATCAGTAGCACATTTCCTGTTCTCTCTCCACTAATATCAGTAGCACATTTCCTGTTCTCTCCCCACTAATATCAGTAACACATTTCCTGTTCTGCCCACTAATATCAGTAGCACATTTCCTGTTTCTCCCCACTAATATCAGTAACACATTTCCTGTTCTCTCTCCACTAATATCAGTAACACATTTCCTGTTCTCTCTCCACTAATATCAGTAACACATTTCCTGTTTCTCCCCACTAATATCAGTAACACATTTCCTGTTCTCTCTCCACTAATATCAGTAACACATTTCCTGTTTCTCCCCACTAATATCAGTAACACATTTCCTGTTCTCTACCCACTAATATCAGTAACACATTTCCTGTCTCTCTCCACTAATGTCAGTAACACATTTCCTGTTCTCTCCCCACTAATATCAGTAACACATTTCCTGTTCTGCCCTCTAATATCAGTAGCACATTTCCTGTTTCTCCCCACTAATATCAGTAACACATTTCCTGTTCTCTACCCACTAATATCAGTAACACATTTCCTGTTCTCTCTCCACTAATATCAGTAACACATTTCTTGTTCTCTCCCCACCAATATCAGTAGCACATTTCCTGTTCTCTCTCCACTAATATCAGTAACACATTTCTTGTTCTCTCCCCACCAATATCAGTAGCACATTTCCTGTTTCTCCCCACTAATATCAGTAGCACATTTCCTGTTCTCTACCCACTAATATCAGTAACACATTTCCTGTTCTCTCCCCACTAATATCAGTAGCACATTTCCTGTTCTCTACCCACTAATATTAGTAGCACATTTCCTGTTCTCTCCCCACTGATATCAGTAGCACATGCATTTCCTGTTCTGCCCACTAATATCAGTAGCACATTTCCTGTTCTCTCCCCACTAATATCATTAGCACATTTCCTGTTCTCCCCACTAATATTAGTAGCACATTTCCTGTTCTCTACACAATAATATCAGTAGCACATTTCCTGTTCTTTCCCCACTAATATCAGTAGCACATTTCCTGTTCTCTCCCCACTAATATCAGTAGCACATTTCCTGTTTCTCCCCACTAATATCAGTAGAACATTTCCTGTTCTCTACCCACTAATATCAGTAACACATTTCCTGTTCTCTACCCACTAATATCAGTAGCACATTTCCTGTTTCTCCCCACTAATATCAGTAACACATTTCCTGTTCTGCCCACTAATATCAGTAGCACATTTCCTGTTCTCTCCCACTAATATCAGTAACACATTTCCTGTTCTCTCCCCACCAATATCAGTAGCACATTTCCTGTTCTGCCCACTAATATCAGTAGCACATTTCCTGTTTCTCCCCACTAATATCAGTAACACATTTCCTGTTCTCTCCCCACCAATATCAGTAGCACATTTCCTGTTCTCTCCCCATTAATATCAGTAACACATTTCCTGTTCTACCCACTAATATCATTAGCAGATTTCCTGTTCTCTACCCACTAATATCAGTAGCACATTTCCTGTTCTCTCCGAACTGATATCAGTAGCACATTTCCTGTTCTGCCCACTAATATCAGTAGCACATTTCCTGTTCTCTACCCACTAATATCAGTAGCACATTTCCTGTTCTCTCCCCACTAATATCAGTAGCACATTTCCTGTTCTCTCCGAACTAATATCAGTAGCACATTTCCTGTTCTCTCCCCACTAATATAAATAGCACATTTCCTGTTGTGCCCACTAATATCAGTAGCACATTTCCTGTTCTGTCCCCACTAATATCAATAGCACATTTCCTGTTCTCTCCACTAATATCAATAGCACATTTCCTGTTCTCTCCACTAATATCAGTAACACATTTCCTGTTCTCTCCCCACTAATATCAGTAGCACATTTCCTGTTCTCTCCGAACTAATATCAGTAGCACATTTCCTGTTCTCTCCACACTAATATCAATAGCACATTTCCTGTTGTGCCCACTAATATCAATAGCACATTTCCTGTTCTCTCTGCTAATATCAATAGCACATTTCCTGTTCTCTCCACTAATATCAGTAACACATTTCCTGTTCTCTCCCCACTAATATCAGTAGCACATTTCCTGTTCTCTCCGAACTAATATCAATAGCACATTTCCTGTTCTCTCCACTAATATCAATAGCACATTTCCTGTTCTCTCCACTAATATCAATAGCACATTTCCTGTTCTCTCCACTAATATCAATAGCACATTTCCTGTTCTCTCCACTAATATCAGTAACACATTTCCTGTTCTGCCCACTCATATCAGTAGCACATTCCTGTTCTGCCCACTCATATCAGTAGCACATTTCATTTCACGTAACACCCAACCCCCACCCTATATCCCATTAATTCCTGTCCTCCTTTTTACCATAAATAATTAAGTAATGAAAAAAATTAATATTTAAATTCAATGTCAGAATAAAGGTAATAAGGGAACAAAAGCTTTCTCTGTTAGGACATAGATGTTTCCTTCATAGCTTCCACCCTTATTCATTTCCAACACTGTTAGCTTTGTCAGCTTATTAATTCATATATATAATTCTGTTTTATTACAGAAGATGAAGATGATAGTGATGTGGAGTTTATTCATGAAGAAAAGAATGAGGACTTGGACGTGATATTTGTATCACAATCCACAACCACACTGGTCACTCCGAAATGTGATGAACAGCATACAGGATGTGGCCATGTGGTACCCTCCGTATCAAACCGCAGCATGAGCATATCCAGTTCTCTGGGTATGACCTTGACAATAGAGGACCGTGACCTCAACTCGCCTCTGGATCTGTCATCTAAAAAAGGGCCAAGTGATTTCAGTGATATCAGTGAGCCAAGTGATGATTCTGATGATGACAGTAGTGCTATCGATGACCTAGATGAGGACAGCGATGTCATACAGAGCCTGGTATCAGGTAGCAGTAAGGGTGTGGACAGGGGAGACCTTGGCTGTAGGCTGAACAGCGGCAGTACTGGGGATAGCCTTATGCAGCCCCTACAGGACAGCAGTCTCACTAGCAATGGTGTCACCTCAATGGATGTCCTGGACAGCTCTGATGTTACCATGGCGGTAGTCAGTTCCTCGGATACCAACATCCCAACAGCTGGGCAGGGATGTGTTCTATCTGTGCCCTCGCCACATGTAGCAGACATGGACATTAAACCACATATACCTCATTTTAAAACTGAAAAACTGGAATCTTTTATACATGTGGGAACTAAAACCAAGGATGGATTGATACCTAAGGTGGCTCCTGTCTTGTCACGTCCAAAGGATCTTCAGTCCACGTCCAAAGGCAAGGACGAGGAGACATCAGGGGATATCTGGGACACTCTCAAAAAAGACTTGGACTTTTTGAATGACACACCATCGTGTCCATCAGCACAAAGTTCACTGTCCTACCCGGGAGGAAGTGGGCCAGGCACACTGAGTATCTCCAAGATACTGGATCCCACACATCCGCCCTACAAGTGTATGAACACTTCCACACAGTCATCAAACAATTTTTCAATCTCATCCATACTAAACTCCTCTGCCTCGACAGACCCCAATCTCCGCTTGAGTCAAGTTCACGTCAAGGACAAGGTCAATGCCAGTCATATACATGTATCCTCTACACCAAAGTCAGACACTTCTTCTCCATCGACAAGTATGTCGGTGGACGACCTTGCATTCAGTAACTCTATAAACAAGCAGTTACCCCCAAAGAAGCAGCAACGCTGTATGAGGCAGTTCAGCTGTCCTTCACTGCGGAAAGGTGGTGCTTCATCAGCTGTTCCCTCATCAAAGTCGCAAAGTTCATGCTTCGGCTGGGAAAAATGTTCGTATTGTCAAGTCTCTCTTATGGGTCTCAAGTCGTCACGGTGCCTACAAGGTCATGTGACTTGTGGTATGTGCCTGGAAGAAAAGGTCAAACTAGTGCTAACGGGAAAAACCAAGGTAAGGAATCTATAATGTGGTAACTTTAGGTCTGTCTCTATGTAAATGTATGTAATGACTATTGTTGTAAGTTAATATGGATGATGACCATTGTTGTAAGCTAAACTGTAGTTTAGTGGGTACTAAAATGGTCATCAGCCATCCAGCTGATCAGGTGAGACACAGGCAGCAGCATTGAGTTTATCCCATCGACAGATTCGTACAATTTGCATCATAATCCCCAAACAAATTAACCAAAAGACAACCGTGTGAGCAGCACTTCCCCTTAGCAAGTAGTGGCACAGCTCCCTCATATCCAAGTTCCTCTTCCCGGGAAAAAATTTTCTATGTCAAAGTCTCTCCCTTGGTCTAATCAACAGCGGGGCCCCAAGAACGGAAAGTGGTATGGGCATTGGGCCCAAGAAAGGTCTTAATTAGTCTACGGGACAAAGGGGGAAATTAAGTGGTCTTAAACTGTTCTATGTAAGGTTTTTG